>NC_057933.1:63180597-63265597 GCF_018555375.3 Anguilla rostrata
CATGCATGTGTGTATGTGTTGATATGTGCATGCGTGCGTGTGCGTGTGTGTGTGTGTGCATGTGTGCGTGCACAATATGAGTAATATCCTGTTCTCGAGAATGACACACTCCCACAATACCTCCTCCACTAGCTGAACCCCCCCCCCCCACCCCAGCCATGACGAACCTGAGAAGGAATCAGTGGCTAATGAAAAGATGTTGTTTTATTTCTTATTCATTTAAGGTTGAGGGGGCATCCTTGTAGAACTGTGGATGATAAAGTATGCAGTACAGGAATGGGGCATCTCCCACTGAACACTGTCCTCTCTGATCCCTCAGGCATCGCTGGCTCATTACACGGTACAGAGCAGGCGAGCGTCAGACCAACGGACTGCGTCAGCCCGGGCAACGAGATATTAGACTTGGGGTGCTGTGTGTGTACACGTGTAGCGCAGCTATGTCCATGAAGGCATTGTGGGAAACTTGGCGAGAAGCTGTGTAGCCCCATTGAATATGAGAAAGTGTATCCACCACATGATGTTGACTGCACTGTGAAAAAGGGCGTCTTGATGAGTTTTTTTTTCCCCCCTTCCTTTTTAGACACAGACCCTCGGGTGTTAGAAAAACAGGAACTGCAGCAGCCCACCTATGTGGCCCTCAGCTACATCAACCGGTGAGTAGGCGTGTCCCTCCCCGCGGAGAATGTGCCAAGTAAGGGCAGAGAATACAACCTTTAATCTTTCCTTTGCTGAATAATAATAATCATACGGGATGATTAATGAATAACTTCTGCTCAATGGGAACACCTTTGAAGGATCGCTGAAGGTGCTTGTTAAGACATGACGGCCAATAACTATTTGTCATCCGCGATGAATTCGGCTTCCTCTGCTCTCACTGATGTGTGCTCGGGCTGCTCTTTGTGCTGCTGTTCATACCACATTTAAAAAGAACAGAGATAAAAAGAACAGCGTTCTGTCTGTTCCTGTCATTATGGTTGTATGTCATCTTTTCCAAAATGTCTGCATCTCATATGGAAGTACAGAGTTCTGCAGCCACAGAAACCTTCTCTGAGAGTAATATATTTATGTGCATAAGTGATACAATCATTATCATAGCAATAGTTCACTTTATGCTTTACTTGATGTGAGCCTTACTGTATGTAGCATTTGTAGTACCATAATACTTGCTACATAATAGATTATAAACACTGTGAAAAACGTTAAGGGATCAGATTTTTTAGTGTACTGGAGGCAGTGTCGACCACACCTTAAACCCTCCTCAAATGTTGTGCTTATGAACTGTGTTCTTGAGTAACTTTTGAGTTACAGATGGAACACACACATACACACTGCTTACATACACAACCGCATGCACACCCACCAGGCTTCAGAGTGGCATCTGGTCGATCAGGCTGGGTGACGCTTTCCTGTGGTCGGCAGTGTGTGTTTGTTTGTGGCTCACAGAGCGCTGTCTCTCCATTCCGTTTGTATGATCGTGTGTTTTTATCCGTTCTTGTTGTGCGGGATCGTCGGTCAGACAATGGCGTTAGCTTGATGTACTCCTGTCCGTGCGGTATACATGATCAGACATCTGCTGGAATGGATATAGGAGCGTCAAGAATACCTCTGAATGCACATGCCCATATTAAATAGCCAGAGCCAAAATGGCAGAAGTGAGGCACTGTTGGATGTGTGACTGCTGCCTTTCTTGTTACCGTGGAAACGTACTTCCTCCAAGCGTCTGCCTTTCTGGAATGCACAGTGTACTCCATTAGCACCATGTGCCCTGGTGATGGGGACAGGAAGCGCTGTTCAGTGGCGATGCCTGTTTCGCTAACAGGAAAACAGTGTTCTGTCCGTTAGTGTTGTCTGCCTTGCTGACATGGAGCTGTAATCTGCAGCTTTGTTCATATGGAGATCTGCAGCTGTTTGGCTCAAGCTGTTGCCCCATGCAGGGCCTAAATGAATAACCCTAATCCCTCCTTCTCTGTAGCAGTACGACTGCAGCTAAAGTAAACCCGCTGACCCTATCGGCATGTGCTGCTGTTTTGGCCTTTATGTGTACATGTGCATGTGGGCTCCAGCACATGCACATGTGTTCCCCTTGATTCTGTTCGGAAAATGAAAACCAGCAGCAGAACTGAATGAAGCTAATTACACCAGCATTCAGTGATTAGGCTGCAAGGAGCACGTGGTACACAATTCTACATGAGAGCATCATGATATAATTTCAATTTCAACCCTTGAGAAATGAGCTTCGCTTTAGTATCGTGTCTGAATATTGGTTTTAAGACTGTTGGCGTCAGGGGGATTTTACACACAGGCCTTCATGTGGTTTGAATTTAATTTGTTGATTCCACTTTTTTATGAACAATGTCTGCATTAACATTTTGTTTTTACGAGGTGCGTTTACTTAGACTGTTTTACAATGAAACATAAAGTTTAATCTAAATGATAATACTTGAACGTTTAAAAAAAAATGTAGAGTAACTGCTGATTTAAATCTTATATTATTACTGAAATGGTAAATCTTTTCATTATGCAGACATATTTCATAGTGTCAAGTTTCTGCAGAGAGCCTAGGAAGATATCTTTTTGAGCACATTGAAATAGACTTATCCTAAAATGCACAGTAAAAACAGGTTGCCAATTCATAGCTACCGCTTTGCTGTGCTACACATAGATATTTATGCACATTAGCCTGAGCATATCCAAAGCATTCAATGTGTGTTGCTGTTCTGCCATTAAGACCTCCCGTTACAGAGCATTTCATTTCTCTGTTTCTCTGCCAGTCTCTGAGACATAGGACTTTGAGTCTGTTTTATAGGAGCAGTGCAGATTTTACCCCTGCAGCTTGGTTCAGATGTCCAGTTGAAGAACACCCTTCCAGCTTATAGGTTTTGAAAAATTAAAATGTACCTTTTTTGGCTGATAGTTCATTTCAGGGTGGAAATTCATTCAGGTGGTGAAAATGATAGATGTATTAATGGTGAAACGGTTTTGGAGCCGTGTGTGTCGGCTCTTGCACACGCGTGTCGCTGAACGCGTGTCGCTGAACGCGCGTCGCTGAACGCGCGTCGTCTCTCTCCAGGTTTATGACCGACGCCGCGCGGCGCGAGCAGGAGACCCTGAAGAAGAAGATCCAGCCCAAGCTGTCCCTGTCCCTGACGGGCAGCGTGTCCCGCAACAGCGTGTCCACGCCCCCCCGGCACAGCAGTGGCAGCCTGACCCCGCCCGTCACTCCGCCCATCACGCCCTCCTCCTCCTTCCGTAGCAGTACCCCTACAGGTGAGCCTAGCCCGTGTGCATGCGCGCGTTAGCACGAGGTACCTAACCCAAGCTGCGCAAGAGACAAATAGCATATGAGCTGCACCCAATATACAAATACTTGACTGCTAACATCACATCATGTGAGTGGTAATGACACCACTATCTCTGTGAACATGGTATGTTATAGGAAATTGTCCATTTCTTGGTTCAGTAGTTTTTAATTTAAATGTTAGTTTTTGAAAAAGTCAAGGAATCACTGCCTTAATATGTGGATACATTTTGTATGTGAACTGCCTGTGAACAGACCTCCCATTTACAGGAGTTACTGTATGTAGGCATGTTATTTTTTTACAGCGCTTATTATCTGGCCTTTAGGCTTACCTTGTCTGCCTGATGCAGTACATTATTTCATATTTAAATGGAAAATGGGGTTAGCCTTAGAATTCAGTGATGACATCAGCAGCTAATCCTTTGTGGGAGGGAGACAGGTGAAACGGAGAATGTCTGTTGGTGCTTGTGTGTGTGTCCGGGCTGGAGAGAGAGCGCACTACAGGGGCATTGCTAAGCGGAGTTAAGGGAGATAAATGTTTAGGACAATCTCATGAAGAGATCCATTGTTTCAGAGGCAAGGGCTCAGTTCTCACAGACATGCCTGAGAAAGACCTCAGAAAGAGCCTCCTTTTCTCACACTCATTGTACATGTACCATGTTCAGGAAAGCTGTTTGTTCAACCCTGCAAATAGAAAACTCCATGTCTGTCCTTCGTTGCCTCCAACCACAGTGCCCCGTGGCAGTCAACGCTACTGGAGCCAATGTCTGATTAAAACATTCCCATGTTTTCCTTTCCGTGAAATGTTTTTCTCTTGCTCCCCTAATTAGTGTACTTCATATTTTTGTGGTTTTATATATTGGTCCATTTTTGAATTGTATCTTTATGCATTGCTGGATCTACACCAAAGCAGTATGTTAACCTTAAGACCTGTTGACTGAACTAGATTCTTTCCCACACTCAAATTCTTTCCCAAATATTCCTAATTTTCTTCCTCTACTGAGGGCTCCATTTCCATAGAGACAAGGCGGCCCCCGAATGTTGGAACAGTCACTGAGTCACTCCTCAGGCCAGTCTGTCTGGTTGCCGGACTCTGTGTTGCTAATCCAGCAGCACTTTGTGTGTGTGAATAGAGCAGGGCCCTTCATGTTCTCAGGAAAGGTAATTACCCAAGAATCTGTGTGTACTAGGTGTTTTAAGCACAAAGCAGATGTTGAATTTTTAGGTCCAAATGTTTTCGGTCCCAGTGTTACTGCTGTTCAAATGCTGTGGAAAGGGACTTTCAACATCCGCCAGGGCACAATTAGCACCCCGCCCCCCTTCTCCACCATACGCACACACACAAACACACACACGCACACGCACCATCTACGATGGAAAATTCCCTGTATTAAGGGGGGTCGGGGCGCAAGGAGGGAATTGGGGGAAGTGGGAGGGTGCAGCTGGTTGGGCTGGGGGTGGGGGTGGGGGTGGTTTCCATAGGAATAGGGGATTGACGTCCCCTGATAAATGAACGGCTTCAGTCTCCTCAGCTTCTCAGAGCAATTCTCAGATTGATGTTAGGCATCCTACATCCTAAGTTCATACGCTAAAATCCATATTCTTCATCCATCACTGACACAACCCCCTTATCCGTCTGCCAGAGGCGTCCCGCGGCACTCTTACCTTATGACATCACCTAGCGTGACCCCTAGACCTCTATATTAACAGCCTCTCAGGGGCAGCTTTATGGATCCACCTTCCCTTAAACCTAAACAGCGAGGAAGTGAGGAATGATAACCCTCAAAGTGGATGTGCTCTCTAATAAATTCTTGACAGTTAATGGACTATTTCTGCTGGGAGGGAAACGCGGTTCATTTCCCCCGAGAATGCATTTCCAACTCTCTGTACTTTTATTCCCAGCTCCTGCCGTTCTCCTGCCCATTCTCGTCTGCGTCGCGGTCTGTTCTCTGTCTCATTTCCAGTGAAGGTCTCTCCTTCACCCTCAGAGTCAATCTGTCCCTGCCCCTCTGTGGCTGTGTCTCGAATGGAAGGACACTGGCCTTCCTAGGCAGCTTTATACTTAGGTGGTCGGAAGTGAGAAATTGTCTTGGCTAGCCAGTAGCCACCTCACTCCCAGATAAACATCCTAGATGCAGGCTCTTAGCAGGCCGTGATATATTAAGTTTATAACCTAGCTAGCTAGGAAACAATAAAATAACGCAAAAAATAATATACATGTACTATAAAGATAATAAACATATTTTGCTAGTTAGCAAGCTAGTAAAATTGTTGTTGCTTATATTATGTTTTCTACATATTGTGCTCGCATATATTACCCACATTTTTCGTTACTAATTTATATATTACTGTCTTAATACCTAATATTTCACTTGTTGTCGTATCCACGTAAGAACAAACAACAACAGACCTCACACCAAATCTGGATCAGTTATATCTTAATTCCATACAACGTTCAGTTTGGGATAGCTGCAGAGATCGGATGGCTTCAAACGCCACCTCAGAATCCTGCAGCCTTTCGGCTGGGGACGTTGGCCCACCGCCGTTCCCTTGGTGACCTGCCGTGGTGACGTTCCCCCTGTGCTCCCTCCCAGGCAGCGAGTATGACGAGGAGGAGGTGGACTACGAGGAGTCGGACAGTGACGAATCCTGGACCACCGAAAGTGCCATTAGCTCCGAGGCCATCCTCAGCTCCATGTGCATGAACGGGGGCGACGAGAAGCCCTTCGCCTGCCCTGTCCCAGGCTGCAAAAAGAGATACAAGGTGCGCCGGGCTCTCCCACCCACTCTCACTCTGCGTTATTGCACAGTGTGTGTGATTAGCACTCTCACACAGTGCAACACAGTACAGCACAGTGCAACACAGTACAGCACAGTGCAACACAGTACAGTGTGTGTAATTAGCACATTAGCACACTCTTATATAGGGCAGCTTGCATGATTATTAATCCAGAAATTTACTGACACTATAAAGGGTCAATATTACTGACAAGGGCAGAACAGCACTCTGCCACCCAGGTTTCAAACTTGCAACCGTCCGTTCAGGTGCAAGTCCAGTTCTGGAAGGGCATGTCCTCTTTACCATCGTGGGCATTCATGAATATCATCTGCCCCGATTCATGGCAGGGGAGGGAGACGAGTCATATAGATTGACTGATTCATATTATTGGACTTTTAAAAAATATATACATAGTGTTGGTAGCCCTTAGGCAACAACCATATACACAGCAAAAGTATCGAGGAAACTAGGCACAAAGTCATGATGACCTATTTCCATTGTGGTCCTCATTGTTCTAAGCCATGTTCAGCATGGGCAGGACTGACAGTGAGTCACTTAAATGAAAAGCACAATACATGTTTTACAATATGTATACAATGAATGCACATTTTCCTGATTGCCTCTCTTTAACTCAGCTGCTATTCCTTCACTGTATACAGCACGGATACAGTATATATTTTCAGCAATGTGTAATATAAGGGGGATAAAGTTCCCCATAAACTCGGTGATGAAAGTGGAATTTATGTACTGACTGCCGACAGCCCAGAAGTCCCTTCATGGAGAATTTAAGAGATGTCCTTCATGTTGAAAATACGATTTAGCAAGTTGTTGCGTATTGGCTTGACATTGTAAATGAGTGTATCCAATCCACTTCAAAAAGCTTCTCATGTTTTTTATAGAATTTTCCACTCACATCTGGAGTGTGCATGGTAAAGAACTGCACAAATTGTGGCTGAAAATAGATGGTGTTAGTATCGCATATGAGTTAGGAAAGTTGTGTGACGAGGAAGTAACAAGATGGGGCGAGGTGCCCTTGAGCAAGGTACTTGGCCACAGTACCTTGTACTGTTGTAAATAATCCAGTTACATAAATGTGTAAGTCATAGGTGATGATGATGACAATACTGATAACAATTCATCAGTATTTCTCATTTATATATTTCATGTGTCATTGTTATTTCTTTCACTGTTATTATATCTGCACAGCCAGACCAGGCCACTGACGCTATTATTCCCTCACAGAATGTGAATGGTATCAAGTACCACGCCAAGAATGGCCACCGAACCCAGATCCGCGTGCGCAAGCCCTTCAAGTGCCGCTGTGGCAAGAGTTACAAGACATCTCAGGGCCTCCGCCACCACACCATCAACTTCCACCCGCCGGTGTCCGCTGACATCATCCGCAAGATGCAGCAGTAGTGCCGGTCACAGTGCCAAGCGACCCTCCTCCCCTTTCTCTAGTGAGGAAGACTCCACCCCTTTTACGCTACACTACACTATACTTTGATTGCATGCTTTAATTACTTTATTTTTTTTTCTCTCTCCTGTATTTTGGAATGATGTATCTTTGTAGAGTTCACGGTTTTTGTACGTTTGCACATTCATACCTATCGTACTTATTTTTCGTTACTTTTGATATATGGTGCTAATTGTGTAAAACAAAAAAAAAATTAGAAAAAGGAAAAGGCTGACCTTTGGACGGTTTAGGCAGTAGAGTGATGGTTCTCTCCTCGTCCATGTTTGGTCAGGGTGTATAAGTGGGGCAGGGCGTGAGGAAGGACAAAATGGGAGTGTGCTGGATGGGAGCTCATGGAAGGTTGTGTAATGATCGTCAAGTGAGTCTATATGTCGTCTGATTTGGACTCGCAGGAACCAATCAAACTCTACCGGTTGAAATCAGAAAGTCACTGACATGATCATACACAAATATCCAGTTGATGAAGCCTTGCTCTCCCGTTGCTGGTGGTTAGATCTCTCTAGTGAGAAAATCCTTCTCTGCCAAGACTCCAATTCCAATGCAGTGCATCAATGGAGTTAAACTTCAAGTTTAACAAAAAAGGAAAAAAACTGAATGTTTGTAATATAATATGGAATATTACCTGATATATAAAAAAACGTAGATATATATGTATATATACACTTTCATAATCAAAAAAGTTATTCTTTATTTCCAAGTTTTATTTTTTACTGTATTTTACTTTTAAGACTATGTTTAAGAGAGTTAAGGTTAAAAGATTGCTTTGATATTATCGAGTTCGGTTTTTTCTCTTCAGACCCAGAAGATGACTTAGTTACGTTAACGCCAAACAAAAGATCTCAGGTCAACATTCGCCAGCGTTTCAGAACTGTAATCCTGCCCAGATATTCCCACAGTATTTAGCCTGAGCTGTTCCACGGTTACCTTTGGACTTTGACTGGAGTTACTTTTCATGTCTGTCTCCAGACCCCATCCTGAGGCAATGGAATGGTTTCCTTCATCACCTGGGTGAAGTATTTAAGCACTTTGTAGTAACCAGTTGCCAATAGAGTTTGGATGTTCCTCATCGCCAATGTCTCCAGACCGGCAGGACTGCATGTCTGCGGTCGTGGAGAAAAGTCAGTGAAACCGATCGTTACTGTAGAGGTACTAGTTATCAAGGGAAATTTTTTCGCCACGCCTTGTGTTTTTTCTCGTCCGTTGTGAGTCTGTATGATCTCCGATTGCCTTGTATTGTAGACAGCAGCATTCCAGTATATTATGCCTGTGTAGCTTCATGGTGAATTATCTAGTATGATTATTATCGATAGTATTGTAAACATTTCTTGCAGTGCTGGTATGTATTATGGAGAAAGCTCCACCCACACTGTGTTACCATCAGCACAACCTCCATCTGGAGCCTGCTGTCATCACAGCAGCACCTGTGTGTTCTTAAGGTACATGTTTTTTTATGGATGTGGCTTACCTGCCTTGACCACACCCACATTGTAAACCACACCCACAAAAGAGATGGAAATTATTGTTACAGTGTATTGAAAATAGGCACAAAGATGAAACAAAAGTATTGTTCAGGCATTCCAGAGACAGTCTGTTTCTACGTTTTTGACCCATCTTGGGCATGTAGGAACAGCTGTCGATAGCATTTAGACTTCATTTCTGTGCAGAGCAGTCCGGAGCACTCAGTCATGCCAACACTGCATGGATTTGAATATTGTAATGGAGTTACAGTTTATATTTAGCTTAACATTGTGACAGTATTATACAGCAGGTATGGAGGGGACTATTTTGATATATTGTGTATAGTGAATGTATCGTCATGTGTCTGTGTAAGTGCTTTAAATTATATTTTCGTATGTCTGTGGAAAACCACGTTCCCAATGTGTATGAAGGCAAACTGAGGTTATGTTTTGGAACTGAAGGTGATTTACTATGTCAAACTTGCTTTAAAAAAAGCTGCTTCATAAATGTAAATCTGATTACATTTTAAAGATTAAAAATGCTTCTGCTGAGTGTTTGTGATGTTTTAATTTAATGCTTAAATGACATACAGGAGTGTATTGTAGAGGGTGAACCTTTTTATTTTACAGTGCTAAGAGACAGAGAAGACTACATGCTGTAATGTAACAGTGCTGTATGGTTCTCAAGTTACACTAGATCCTCCAAAGCATTCCAAGTTACCAATAAGAGTATGGGTTAGTCAGTTAAGATCCATGGATAAATCAAATTCGCTGTATTAAATACCAATGTCTTGCCATGATCCACTGGTGTCTGAACACAGCAAGACCCTGTATGCAACACTTTTACCTGTTTTGTAGTGGACCTTTCCAAAACCACAATGTAAACACTCGAAAGGATGTTCCACTAGCATTTGTTGCCTAAGAAACCATACCCGTGAAACCCTCCCCAATCACTCAATTTACCAACATCAATGACACGGACAAACGGTTGCAAACAAAGACTTTATAAGATTAGTTAACACAGGACAAAGAAAGAGGTCTTGCTAATCATAACTCAAGAACATAGGCAACTAACAAAAAAAATTAAAATCTTAAGACAAATATATTGCAATCTAACAGAAGCCCTGTACGTAGGTAATGACAGGTGTGTGCAAGTGAGGAGGGTGAAAGGTCACCATTCGAGGAAGTGACCTGGAGTCACATTGTGAGGAAAAAATATATAGACTCTAAAGTAGTTACCCATGTGACATTATTTTACTGAGTTTCTTCCCATAAATATAGTGTAATCATTCGGTGGTAAACTTAAAAACTGTTTTAAAATGAATTCTAATATAATACCATGTAAAACGTCTAACTAGAGCATATGCAATTGCATCACTTAACCCCAAAGCAGTAACCCCCCTCCAGGTTCACGTGCTTCAGCTAGAGAAGGTCTCCTCCTTCCCAGCATTCAGTGCAGTGTGTGACTGCCACCTCGACGTCTATGTGCCCAAGCAAAGCAAACGGTATAAACTGCAAACCAACAGAGTGATACAGACCAGGCGGCCCTCAGACTCACGTCTTCATTTAATCTGTCCACCTGAGCCGCAGACGGCCTGTGAGAGGCGGAGACTTCCTGAGAACTGAGAGCCCCCTCCAGTGTCACCGCTGATCCCCCAGATGCATTATTGAGAAAGGAGGCTAATTAGAACTTCAGGTTCCTAACCGAGAATCTTTAAACCACTGCATGCGACTGTATGCGTGTGCCACTGGGAATGGCAGTACAAACTAAATAGTATACGTAGCTTGATTCCTACAATGGGGCGATGCTAAAGTTAATTTCCCCAGCTCCGGTTCTATAGGGGAGCGTCTAGCTGAAGTTGAGGACGTTGCCGTCGAAGTGCGTGAGCACGTGCTTCTCGAACAGCCGCTGGTCGCAGTCCAGGGGGAACTGCTCGCTGCACATGGGGCAGACCTTCCAGTGGCTCTCCACGTGCTCCTCAAACTTACTCTGGTCGTAGTTGGGGGGGAAGATGACCTCGCAGAGTGGACAGCGCTTGTGAATGTCCAGGCTGTGGGGGAGGAAAGGAGTGAGGGAGGGGCGGAGGTCATGAGAAAACACTCATTCCCTTTACATAATTCTCGCTGCACTGTACTGTATGTAAACAATCCATACACACTTAATGCGTACACACTGTCCACACTTTAATGACTTTGCTTTCAGGCCTCTGAAAGTTCTGCACAGTTATTCTCTGTTCTTTTGCACACCATGTAGGCAGAGAGTGGGTTTGTTTTGGATTAAAATGCCAAAGTGTTAGTTTTACTCCAATACGGAGTGTTAGATTTGGACAGCGAATGAAAGGAAAGCTGTCCCTGTCCCAGCCGCTTGATCACGGAATAATGAAACCACACTGACGTGTGAGTAACAAAACTAAAAAAACTAAAATTACCCTAATAGGTTATAAATCTCAGTATGCTTTCCACTAGAGAGCACATGTTGCAGAGCAGACTGCTAGACGTGGCTGTATGAAACCCCACCAGCAGTATACAGACACCCCTGCCACATGACGAAGAACTAGATGCCAAATGGCTGGACATAAATACAGAGCACCAGGTCTGAAGGTGCAAACAGGCATGCTCTATGCAAGGTGCAATGTACATGGCAAGTGCAAACTTTCTGACAGGAACTCTGCCAAGGCCTGGTTGAGCAAAATGCAGCGAGTTCCCCTCAGTTCCCTCTGCTTTCGACGGCTCTGAGGCTCACAGAGCTGTGCTGCAAGGGGCGCGTTACCTGGAGTCAAAGCAAAAGCGAGGCCGCCCATCGTTAACCAGGGGATTTTGGGGGTTGCCTGCCACTGGCGGCTCAGCGGCGCCGCCCTCCTGGAAGAGAGAGATCTGCTTCAGACAATCACCCTCAGCCAAATGAAATCAATTGTTCTCTCAGTGAATCCAGACCTGTGATATGACCGTAAACACGTGGAAAAAATTCTCAACAATACGAACAATCTGAGCCCAGAATGCCTATTCACACCCAGCCTCCTCTCCTCTAGCCAACTTCACCCAAAGAATCCCATATTCCTACACATCAGCACCATTACTTTCCCTCAGCACAGCGAAACAGCACTTATCTATTCCTGCTGCGTGCAGGGGTGGCTGAAATTGGGCATGCGTAATATCCTTCTGCAAACAAAGCCAATTGGAGAAGATGTTTAGCTAGGCGTGAATTGTGTGGTGTGAGCAGCCTAGTGGAACAGTTCTCCTGCTCGATGATGATCTGTTAGGTCAGAGATCAGTCAGGAGGAGTGCTGGGGCTCCCGAGCAGGCTTCCCTCCTCAGCTGTACCTCAGCAGTAATAACATAATGGCTGAAACCCTCTGTTAACGACCTGCTTCTAGGCCTCATTAGTGGTGGAGGAAGTGGCAGAGGTTTCCTGTAAATTCCTGTACAGGCGATTCATCCTGAGCCCCACACTGGTGTGAGAGGTACAGGGAGCTGAAGGGGGCAGGCGATGACTCGGGGAGAGGCAGAAAGGGGCTCCCCCGCAGTGAACTTGCACACTGGGGCCATCGTTGTGGTTCAGGGGGGACTCACGTTGCCGTTCTCCTCGGGGTCCTCCAGACCGTCGGGGCGACTCGGATTTCGGGAGGGCTGGATGCACACCACGTTACTGTCCCAGGAGGGGGGTCCCACAGGGGGCAGTATGGGCATCTGGTCTGACGGGAACTCACCGTCCGCTCCGTCTGGGTCAGAAAGAACAGCGCGCGTTGCTGTGGAGACACCGGCACATCTCCATGGAAACACACATCGGTTCCAAGCATAACTACGGTAAAGAGAAGCCCTAATTTGTGTGTTTGAGTGCCGGGAAGAACGTCTCACCTGCTGGGTCTGGAGTGGAGTACGGGTTCCCAAAGCGCAGCTCTGCGGACTGCTGGGCCACCAGGGGAGCGGGCGGGGCATCCTGGGTATACGGGAGGGGGTACTGCAGGAACATGGGCTGGCCGCTCTCCAAACTGGAGTCCTCAGACACCAGGCCCCCCTTCACCTCCGAGCTCTTCTTCAGCCCCTGCAGAGACACGAGCAAGATCTACAGCGCACGTCTGAGTGAAATTAAACCCATAAAAAGTAGGCTTGGACGGCCAAGAGTGGATGCACGCACCCCTCTGTGTATACCGACCCTGATCCAGCACGCACAAACGTAAGACATAGTACCATAACAGGGCTATTTTAAGCAGAAAACACCAAAAATCTATTTCAGCAGCAGTTCCTTCTGTGGCCTTCGTGGCTGCTCATTCTAACCAGAAGAATACAGAAGTAATGCCGGAAATGTTACACACAATTAACAAAGGCAACGAAGGAACAGATTTCCAAACGCATCACGCACAAAAAAGGTTTCCATTTTTAAGCATCTGTTGACTCAATAATGAGTGAAAACAGGAAAATATATACCAAATATATACATTATGTACATGACGTAAAACCTCAGGACTTTCACAAAGACATACATCTCTCGCTGAGACCTGTAATCAGACGCACACATTTCCTGCCCTGCGTCAGTTTCCGTCTCCCAGGCAACGCCGCACGCCACAATCCTAAACAGAAACCCGGCGCAGAGGACTCGCTCACAAACACTTTAATTGGCTCCATTCATTAAAAGAAAAACAAGGAAAGAAAAAAAAACTCATTTTCAAAGGAATTTTGAGTCCGTTTTTTTTTATTGATGTTTTTCAGCAGGCGCCAATTTCATTCAGAGTCAACCTCAAACTGGGTCATTTTGCCCTGCCGAGCCCGAACTGCGTTACCTTTCAGCTGTTTCAATGTCAGCGCGGATCTCGCTGCGGTCCACCGTAATTGAATGGAAAATAAGAAGTCACTCGTTTTGCCACTCCAATTAGAGAACCACGGTAAACCCGCACGAGAAGCAGGGCCAAAGCGGCATTCTCGGCTTTTAAAATGCCAGAAAAGAGCACTTACCTCTTCGAGCGTCTCCTTCTCTTTGACAAGCAGCGCCAAATTCTCCTTCAGCTCTTTAACCTCCCGGCCCTTCTCCGCCACCTGGCTCTACAGCAGAGAAACGGGGAGGAGACGCCATGTTGGCAAATGATTTATTTTATTTTTAAATTAAAAGATGAGAATTTTAAATCACATCGGGAGTTATTGTTGGAACCGAAGATTCCCAGAAACATGGATTAGAAACACGGTGCCTCAGTGGGGGTAGGTCATGTGACTGAAGGCTTCCTATCACGACAAGTTGTTAAAGTAATCCCTCTCCAGACACTCGGAGTCCCCAGTTTCAGATGAGACGCTCGGAGCCAACAAACGCATTAGGCAGGCGGAGGAGAAGGGATCTCTCAGTATCCATGTCCCACTGTCTCCAGCCCTCACGTAAACAGCCATAAAAGCTGTCTCGGAGAGGACCGCTCCGTAAACCATGCTGTCCATGTATTTATGTCCATCTGCAGATAATATCGGAGACTGCCGCTTTGTTTAAAGGAGTGATAAACAGATGCTCTTTCTTAGACGGAAAAACGCAGAGTTCGGAGCCTCGGAGCGTAAGACGATATTGTGCGAGTGCATCCCTGCAGACCTTGCTGACCTTGTAGTGACATTCCTCCCCGTAACCGTTCCCATGGCAACAACCTTCCTTTTTTAAATTCTCCTCTCCGTTTTGTCTTTTCCCCCCAGTTCTGAATGCCCAGCAGTATCTGCAGTGTTAACTGAGGGCACGTGTGCTCCCTCAGGGTGCATGCTCCTGGCTGCCCCTTGTCTTCACTACACAGCGCCCCCTGCTGAGCTGTGCAGGGCCTGCACTGGAGTGCACTTCATGCACAGCTGCAGTCAAAAAGACTGCAAGCAAATGGCCGCCTTGAAGAGTCATTCCTGCCCAAAAGCAGCTGGAAAATCCCGCCAACCGAGCCCCACCCCAGCACTACAGCCCACTGCGCCCCAGCCAGCCTGCACTGGCAGGGTCCAGATCCACTTCAGACCGCAGGCTGCGCTACCACACTGAAAGCTAATGCCTTAGCATTGAGCGCCACTACTCCTGAAAACACATTTATTTTAGCCACTTACGGGCTCTTTCCTCACCCTTATTAAGCGTTCCCCCCACTGGCACTGACCTTCGATAATCAACAAGAGTTCGTCACCAGGAATAGTGGTACATGCTGACTAGTGCAGGGTTCTGGGACTGCACAAACGACAAGCAGCAGCATACGCTGCTCACCTGTAACTAACCGAGCGCTACGTCACTGGTCATGCTTAAGCGATGCACTTAGACAAGTGTGGAGCATGCCACTCACCTTACAGGCAGAAAGACTGCTATATCAGATTGCCCTTGGACGAACGCTGGGCAGAGTGGTACATGTCACTCACCTCGCACAAGTGAAAGGCCATATTGCCACTGGCCTGAACTATCAGTGGCCTTCAGACGGCAGAGTGAGGGACAGGATGGCACATCTGGCTGACCCTGCTGAGACAATACAAACCTGCCAGCGCGTCTCACCTTGTATCGATCCTCGGCTGCCACCAGCTGCAGCTTCAGGCTCTCGTTTATCTTTAACTGCTCCTTCCATTTCACCTCCATCTTCGCCAGCTCCTCCGCGAACATGCAGCTGCGCTCCTTCTCCTCCTGCACACAGGACACGTCAGCCCTTCGTCCCGCCCTCACGTGCACTCAGACACGCGTCCCTACAATGCTCACAAGCTCCAGCACACACACCACAACCACTCACATACTGTACACAGGCAACACTTACTTACAAGACCACAGCACACCTCTACTTATGTATACATGCAATTCACCTGAACTGTACACTCACACACACACACAGTTCACTTACACTCAGCATCTGTCTGCATTTCTTGTACTTGTCACTTTTCTCGATCACTTCCTTATTGATGCCTTTGAGTTTCTCCTGGATAATTGCATCTAGTGCAATACTGGAAGACGTGGGGCTCCCTGAAACACAGAACTGCAGATGAGAATCCTCGCCCTCTCAGCCAATCAGATCAGCAGTGTTTCAGAGATGAGAGGGCTCGGGTACCTTGCTCCGGGCTGCCAGACTGCGGGCTCGAGGGCATCTCTGCTGCCACTGCACCTTTCTTCGACTCCTTAAAACACAGCACGGATACCGATCAGCCAATCAGCAGACCCAGTACCCTCATCAACCAATCACGTTCCAGCAGCACCTGCACCACTGCTGCAGGTGTACAGGTTAGCTACTGCCCTGTGCCCTTACAATGGAAACGGACTGTAAGGGCAATGGAAGACATCTCTGAGTACGTACGATAATGACCCTGCAGGTGTGATGTTGTCCTACCAGTCGTGCATATCTACCCTGCAGGCATGATGGATGCCACCATTGTAGTAATCAACATTGATCCTCTAGGTAAGAGTAGAGTAACCCTGCCTGTCCTTACAGGGGTGCAGCAGCTCACCTGCCCACAGGGGTAAAAGCCCCCAGCCCAGGCCGGCTGCACGCTTCAGGTGCCCCCCCTGCTGGGGAACGCCTTGACCTGAACTCACCCCCTGCTGCTCGGAGAGTTTGGCCACCTGTCTCTGTAGTCTCTGACACTCCTTGTATTTCTCCTTGTAGTGCTCCGCAGCCATATGTAACCTCAGCTTCAGGTCCTCCACCTCCCTCTGTAGCTCCGCCTCCTTCCCGGTCACTGTGTCCGCCCCTCCTTCTGCCCCGCCCTGCTGGAAAAGGAGTCAGGAGTTAGTGTCAGTACAGCCGTGACACAGGGAGGAAGATACAGTGGCCTACTGAAAGGTCAAGATGGCTGCCTAAAAGCAGGGCTTGGGCTGCTAGAGGGTACTGAAGTGACAGGAAGTGGCTCCTTACCGCCCCCTGCTGGGCGGCAGCCCTCAGTTTGTCCAGCTGCTCCTCCATGCGGCCGCACTGCGCCTGGGCGTCGGCCTGGCTCTTGCGCAGCGCCTCCATCTCCACGCGCAGGCGGTGCAGGTCGGATATGCCGCGGTCGCGCGCGCTGGACGCGTCCCGCAGCTCCGACGCCAGCATGGACGCCTGCTGACGCGTGGCCTGCAGCTGCTCTTCAGTCTGCCGCAGCTGCTCCTTCAGCGCGTCCTTCTCCGTCTGCGAGGAAGGCACACGCACGCGTCAGACACATACACACACACACGCACGCGTCAGACACATACACACACACACACACGCACGCGTCAGACACATATACACACACACGCACACGTCAGACACACACACACACACACGCACGCACGGTCAGACACATACACGCACACACGCACGCAGCGTCAGACACATACACACATACACACACACACACACACACACACACACAAACACACACACACACACGTCAGACACATACACACACACACACACGTCAGACACATACACACACACACACGCACACACACACACGCACACGTCAGACACATACACACACACACGCACGCGTCAGACACATACACACACACACGCACGCATCAGACACATACACACACACGCACACATCAGACACATACACACGCACGCACACATGCGTCAGACACATGCACACGCACGCACACGCACGCACACACACACATACACACGCACGTGTCAGACACATACACACACGCACGCATTTGACACACACACACGCACGCACACACGTGTCAGACACATACACACGCACGCACACACACATCAGACACACAGCCTGCACACTGACTCTGTGCTGGGCTGCAGAGCGGGGACTCTGCACACAGACTCTGTGCAGGGACCTAAAATGCGTACAAACTGCGCTGGACATTCTAAGTGCCTTATGAAACAGAGCAGAAAGAGACACAGCTCAGGGTGCACAGCAGCAGCCGTACCGAAGGGGAGCTGTGGGACAGGATCTCCTTCTGCAGTTTCTCCTTCTCGGCGAGGCACGCCCTCAGCCGCCCCACCTCCTCTTTAAACTGAGTGATCATGTTCTCCTTGTTCACGTCCACCACCTTCTGCATCTGCAGCTCCGCCGTCAGCTTCCTGGTCTCCAGCTCTCTGTTCTTCAGGTGCACCTGCAGCAGGGTGTGTGTGAGCACGCACACGCACACGCACACGCACGCGAACACACAAATGCGCACAGATACACAAACGCGCACATACACATACATGCAAATTCACATACACACGCACCCACGCACACACACGCATACATGCACATACACATGCGCCCATACAAATGCACACGCAGGCACACAAAAAAGCCATTCACACCAGAACGGGAGACCAGGAAGAAGAGAAAATGCATCCTCTTAAAAGGCCAGTTTCAGTTTTCACCAGGTCTTAGCAGTACAACCACATTTACAGTAAACACAAAACAAAAATCACCAGCTTTGCGCACAGTGTACTACACTGTATTTGTGAGAAACGGACTAAAAGGCCTATTACGCTAAGGCTAGCAGACTGTGGCAGTAAATCTGTGCTCTGTGAAAGGCATGCTAAATTATGCGCAGGTTCCACTGTACTTCCTTAGCCACGGTATATCCAACTCCCTGTTTGTGAGCGGTACCCACCACAAGGCACACACACACTCACACAGATGGAACGCATCAACGGCCTCAAATCAGCCAACTCCGTTTTAAAAACAGGACATAAAGCGCTCCCCGTTTAATGACAGTAAATAGATGAAATGTGAATAAAGTGAACGAAACGCGGGCGGACGAGGGGCCTGAGATTGGGGGAGGGGTGATAGGCACAGTAAAGGACACACAACACCACAGTGTTCAGAACAGACCAGCTCTGAACTGATACGGTCTAAAATAGTCCAGTTTTAAAATTACACTGTACCAAACAGACCAGGTCTAAATTTACACTGTACAAGACAGACCGGGTCTAAACTGATGAAGTTAAATGAAATGACGTGTTCAGTCCTGATCAGCATCGCTTGCATTTTTTATATGAAAGGGGATGACTGAGTAACTGTGTGAGCCAGACACAAATCTCTCACAGGCCAGAAAGTTCCAACTCCTACAGGCCTTCAGCAAGACACATTACAGCAGGGAGGATGAGAACAAGCGTAACTAGTATGAAATGAGGTGGTTGTGCCTAAAACTGCCATTCACACGTTTGCACAGCCCCTCTCTGGGGTTACTAAGGACTGCCGTACATAATGCTGTTTTTAGCACAGTGTTGACTGTCTGCGGATGTACCCGTCCCGTACAAATAACAGCCCTCAGAACTGGATCTAGTGTGTTCTCCTGACCGGATTACCTCTCTATTACGAGTCAAAGACATTTCCGTCTCAACCCAACACAGAAGAGGCGCTGTAAAACCACGACTGCACATAAGAGACCAGAGTAACCCTGCTGGTGTACAGGGTGATTAGAGAACAGAGAGGCTGCAGAATCTGAGCGCACACACACACACACACAGACCACACACACACACACACACACCACACGCCACACGCCTCGCTCTGTTCCCGTTCAGCACCGCCCTATCTGCGATGGTAGACTTGAGCAGCACACTCAGAAATGACACATGGTGTGCTTTACCTTATACAGCTCCTTCTCATCACGCTCGTTCTGCAGCTGGGACTCCAGGCTGTCCTTCTCCACAGTCAGCTTCTTCACTCTGTCTCTCAGGCTGCGAGGGGACCAATCACAATGAGCGCATGCGTGAACAGCTACTCACCGTGCCCAGTCTGCAACATTCAGCTGAACGTACAGGGTGGCTTCACCTTGCCATCTCTCACAATTCATATGGGTCCACACACATTAAACAATAAAAACACACACACACACACACACTCTCACTTCAGTCTCTTTCTGAATATGAGCAGCATGTACTCACCAGTCCAGCTCGGTCTCTTTCTGGATTCCTTTCTGTGTGACACCGATGAGGTCCTCCTCCAGCTGGTGGACTCTGGCGGTCACCTCCTGGTGCTTCCTCTTCACCTCCTCCCGCTCCTCCTGCAGGTTCTGAGAGGCAGTCTGGAGCTCCTGAAACGGAGACCCAAACATTTCTGAAGCGAAGACTAGGGCACCGTAAGGGTCTCCACACCACACCCTAAGAACAGTGAGGAGTAACAGCGCTTACAGCTGAGCCCTGATGTGAGCCCAAATTCAATCTGACCACAGCACAGAGTAACAGGCCATTAAACACCAAATGCAACTTGACCAAATTTAAACTTTCATAAACTAAATTTCAGTTTTTTTTAGTTTGAATATTTTTTCAGGGTGTGATTAAACAGACTAAAAATATTCCGAACTGGTTACACAAGGTTATGGTGGAAAAATAATTCTGTGGGTAGACAAAAAAAAAAAAAAGTTGGATTCTGATGTGCAACAGCGCTGAGAGGACCAGGTCACTCAGCTATTATTCATGGCCATTCAGGCATTAAAGCCAGATTTGCATTATGCGAATCAGATGTGCCCCATTCCCATTGCAGCATCTGATATACGGCTCAGAAGGGAAAAAGCACTGGAGAGCTGAGTCAAACACCCCATGTGGTGAGCTGAGGAGACTCTACCCACACACGAGGGAGAGAGAGCAGCAGCGCTACAGCCAGACCCATCTGTGCTCCTCTACACAGCGCCTAACTGCAGAGAACCTGCCGCTCCAGATACACTCTGTTACAACACGTCAGCAGCGGTATAAATCACAAACGTCTCGGAAATGCTACAGGCATCAGTTCTTAGACGTGTATGAAGCAACATAACATGCACGCACACACGCACACACACAAACGCACGCACACGCACGCACACACACACAGTCACACACACACACAGTCACACACAGACAACAGTACACACCACACAAACAGACAACACACGATACACAGACACCAGCACACACACAACAAAAATACACACACAACACACAGAACACACCATCACACACACACACACACACACAAACACACAGACACACAGATACACACACGCGCACACACATACATACAGATACACACACACACAAGCGGAAATGGGGTGACTCACTGCCTTAGACCCTACCCCTCTGACATAGCCCTTGGAAGAGGATCAAGTGTAAATTGAAAGCTAGGCTCTGTTCAGCACACTGGAATACCCCCTCCATAAGCACAGAATTACAGCTTATTCTCATCTCCAGGTGTGTCCCTCTGAAAAAAGCCCTGCTTCAAGCCTGCCTCACTGTCTGCTGCAGGGCACAGCCATCTGAATTACTCTATGAATTTTATTGCCAAAGTTTTGAAACAATTTAAGCAGCACATAAAAGCCTTATAAAAGTGTCGTAAAATTAACAGCCGCAAAATATGTACTTATGTTTTCATCTTAAAGCCATTTCCATCTCAAGAGTAGATTTACAGTGCATGGTATACTCCACAACTATTACGCTCAGGTTATACACTCCATTTGATAAATTAATTTGATGTTGTAATAAAAAAAAATCACCTCTGTAAAATTCAGATTTGAGGTGTTTTGGGCCTGTTTTTGAGGGGCCAGGCAGTGTCATATAAAGTAAACTTTCCAGGAAACCCACAGTGCTGTGTGAAAGACGCACACTAGGGGGCGCTAAGAGCTTGCGTACTTTCCACCGGCCATTCCTTCCACGTTTCTTGTTTTTGTAGTTTTTCTTGTTTCACCGCAAATAATATTTTTACTTGCATCATGGCTACATCAAAAGAACATTAATAACACCCGTTTTATCTAAACCACTCTTCCAAAAGAGAAACCCCAAAAGACTGTGGGACGTTGAAAAGCAATAGGTAGCCTTGCCACCCTCATGTATATATATCCCTTCTGTCCGCACGATCGCCACATCATGCTCACTCTCCGTAAAACATTCGCCAGACGCCAGGAACCGCCACCCAGTTCCTCTCAGAAACGGAGAGAACGCAGAGGGCCAGTGGAGCCACCGGTGACAGGGAAGAGACAGCGCGCTGCAGAGCCGCTCTGAACCGAGGGGAGAATAGCTGCGCTCGGCCCCGCTGTAGCTGCTGATTACCCAGGCCCTTTGTACCCTGGCAGACATCTTTAGGGTGTGATGACAGCGGTTTACAGCCTGCTTGGATGTAGTTTACCTGTGAGGTCACAGGCCCTTCAAACGGCTCACGCGATCGCACAGCCAGATCAAACGGAAGAGGAGGGCGGACCTCAGAGAGAGAGAGAGGGGGAGAGAGAGGGAGAGGGAGGGAGGGAGAGAGAGAGAGAGAGAGAGAGAGAGAGAGAGAGACCGCGGGGGGAAGGGGCGTTCCCTCACCTGGTTCTCCTTCCTCAGCTGGTCAGAGATTTCTCGCTCCTGCTCACACTTTCGCTGCACTTCCTCCCTCTCCTCCTGCAGCTGCTCCTTCTCTTTCTGCAGGAGCGCCACAACTCTCGCCAGCTCCTCTTTCTCCTTCCGAGCCTCCTCCACCTTTTGCTGCAGGAGGGAATAATGAGTCGGAGGACACTGCATCAACATAAAGCTCACAAGGAATTGTGAATGAGTCTGAAAATTTTTAAGAGCTGATAACATGCACTCAAACACTTGAGCATGTTCTCATTTTGTCCCACGTGATACAAGAATCTACTGACAAGACTTTTAACTGTATTGGTCATATTTCAGTTTCTGTTTCCAGCAATTCTAACGTTCACAAAGGTCAATAGAGCAGCCACTCAGAAGGATCACCATAAAGCACTTATAGAAGCTCAGAAGCACACTTTCATAACTTGTGCACAAAAAAAAATCCTACTAACAATAATAATACCAATATCAATAATACCAAATAATAATACTAAAGATACTGAAAAGATGAATAAATGGCACATACTGTATTACTGAAGATGTGAGGATATTTGATTAATCTGGTGAATAACCGAATCGCACGCGTGTTCAACCTGTTCACCCTGTGAGAAACCGTGCAGATGCATGTGCAAGCGTGCGTGTGCACACGCGCTCTGACAGAGAGACGCGCGTGTGTGCGGGTTCGGTTCCTTTCACACCTCCAGAAGGCCAGTTTTCGTGGTGACCACGAGGATGTCGGAGTTGCTCTCGTCCTCCACAGTCAGCAGGTCGTCCCCGGGGTGGCTGGTTCGGAACTGGAAGGGGGTGCTGGCTCCCCGGATCTCGCCTTTGTGCGTGACGTAGCAGAACTGGTAGAACTCCCCGTCGTCACTTGGAACGTAGTATCCTGGGAAACGGGCAAGGCCGTCAGTAATAATTGTGGTTGGATTCAATTTATCGGTAAACTCCAATAAACGCACCTTTACAAACCTTCAAAGGCAATGGGGGAGAAGAAAGTCCTCGATAAACACTTAAATTTATAGAGCAGACAAGCAGGCAATGTGGGCGACCTATGAGCAGCTTGGGCGGAAGGAAAGAAGTGACTGAAAACAATCTAATGAGAACATTCCATTTCATTCTATTTTAGGATCTTTCAGTCTGGTTCTCTATTGGTGTTAGAGGGGGAATGGTTGGTTTTATTTCAAATGCTGATAATATTACGAGTTGGAAGGGGTATGAGAAATTCTTAGAAGAAATGACTGACATGTGACCTGTAGTGTGGTAAGAGAAATTGTGCTTCGCTGGAGAGCACATGCTCATCTCTGTTCTCCAAGGCATTCCATTGGGCATTCCAACTTTGGCAAAGCAAATTTTAAAAATACATTTTAAAAATTGAAAGCAACCATTTTCATTTTTAAGAGATTTTTTTTCTCCCAATTTGGAATGCACAATCACAATATTTTGTACCATCAGCAAAATTTATGGGAGCCTGCCCTCTCTGCAAAGCGCAGCATGTTCATGCTCTACAGGCCACTAGGGGAGCTGTGGAGTCTTCACAATGGAGCAGCACACTCGGCGCACAGCAGGCTCAGACTCCCTCCCTGCCTGATGCCAAGGACAATTACACACTGCTCTGCAGGGCCGCCAGCCAGTCGCCACAGGAAGCGTCACAATTCCACACCCAACCACAGGGGGCGCACCACACAGAAAACAACCAAAACGGTCTTGTGTGACTACTAAAGCCCTCTGATGACGTCATGTGCCATCTGAAAAGGCCTGTAAGCAAAACGGCTGCATGGCTGATCCTCAGAAGCAGGGAACCAGCAGGAATCCCTCCACAGCCCCATCAAAGTAAAAATACCACAGAAAGTCCGGAGCGTGGAGGAAGGGCACGCTCACATACGAGGGCATTCCAAAGGGGAGGGTTCAGCATTTAACTGCTTCCTGTTTCTACCATACGGATACACAGGCTTGTATAAAACGTGGACTGCAATTTTACCTTGAAACACCACAACTCTGTTGACTGTGGTTCCCTCAGCGTAGTTCTCAGGAAAAGGTGACCACAGAAACGTGTAGTAATCGCGCGCGCTGCTCCAACCGACCTGCGGGCAGAAAAGCAGTTACAGGCCCCGAACACACAGGAACTGAGCGGGTATCTTAGCATCCTGCTAGCACTCTGGCCAACACCACTGCACCCCCCAGCAGAAATACCCTTTCATTGCACAACTCCCTCACCACAGACCTCCCCCCTCACTTTTTAACAACAACGCTAAGCAGAAGAAACGCAAAGGTAATGGCCATGTTTCGGACAGCGCCATTCCTAATTATTTTCAGCAAAACGCCTTCTTGCGTGTTAATTGTCAATATTTGTACACAGTCACAAAAACAAGAAGGCCTTAGTAGCAAATGTATGAAAACTAATTAGGTTTAAGCTCTGGAGATTTTACAGAGATCCTTTAAGCGTTCACTTCCCGGGCCCCTGTAAACGTGGCCAATGCCCTGGAGCACGCTCTGTTGAAAGGGAGGCATGGGTTTGGTTAGCTCCAGCCCAGTTCAAACAGGAAAGAGGAAAATAGGTGAAAATTTTATACATACTTCAAAATGGAAACCAAGATGTAATTATATGAATTTTATGTGTTGTTAACTGATGGCTGATGAGGGGAGTACAGAAAATACATCCATAATTTCAGTCCTCTGCCATAAAACTGTCAGCCAGAATCCAACTCATGTAGGCAAAAGTTATACACACACGCACACAATGCACACAACGCACACACAAAATCAGGGGGAAAATTAGGGACCTGTCTGGTATCTTAGACTGTCTTTCACAGTGATGTCAGTGTTACAGAAGTACCCATGAGCACCTGAGAGTAGCCCCGGGGTGTCAGAGCCGTAATGAACAGGAAACAGTAAAGACCTGACCATCGTTAGCGTTAATGCTAAGTAGTAGCCCTCGTTACCAAACTTCATTACAGGCAGACAGGTACTGTAAGAGAGGGCAAGCCCCAAAAACATTTATCTTGGGCTCCAGAGCGCGCGCGCGTGTGTGTGTGTGGATAACTTCAATGAGCACCGATTACATCTGTAACAGCGTGTACTGGTACTGTACCGTCCCTGTGATGGAGTGCTAGCGCTGACAAAGGACATGAATCACTTTTAAACGCCTCTGTCAAGCACAAACCCCGCTAGCCTGTGGTTCTGGAATGCGCTGAGGGAGAAGCCCGAGATGTGCTGCTCTCAGGTATCCGCCGCTCGGCCCGTACCTGCTCAGAAAGCGGAGTGTTTACGTGTTATTGTTTACGCAGAGCTGGGGACAGACATAAATAACGGCGTAATTGCACGGTGGAAGACTGCAGCCGGCGGCGGCGGCGGGTTTCTGGGCTGCGTGTACGTACAGGACCGATTAAATAAAACTCCCAGCGAGCGGGGGGGAGGGGGGGGGCAGCGCCATGAATCACAGCGAGGACTGACAGAATAATTAGAAAGTGAGTCTGCTTTCTCCAGAGAGGCTCGAATGAGCGGCCCCAGCCAGCCCAGCCGCTTGAGCCAGCGGCCCCAGAGATCAGCCCCAGCGAGTAGCCCCTGAGAGCGGCTTGAGCAGCCAGCCCCAGCGCTACGCAGGAGGCCTGATAGTTTTCCGGCTCCGTGCAAGCGCTGCAGCATCAAAGAGCAGACGCTGCGGCGTGTTGAGACGCACGCCAGCACCCCCCCACCCCGCACATTAAACAGGAGGAAATGTTACCGCAGCTTCACATTTCCCTATTCACACAAGTGGTTTCCATTAGATTCTACACTGGTAACGCCACCACACCAATTTATCATCCACACGTAAGAAACGCAGTCAGGAATACTGCATCCGTATCTGTGCATTGAGGCTTTTGGCAGTAAATCTAATAAAAATAGTCAGAATGTCACACTCCAAACAGCCTATCCTTCTTGCACAAGCAGGCTTAAACACAGTTATTTGGGAGATACTGGGAAAAATTGCAATCGTTCATTTTTAAAGGTGCTGCCTGGAATGCGATACTATTATGGCACCCAGTGTCCACAAGCTGGGGTCTTCATGATTCATCGTATTGATGTTACACGACTGCAATAATTTTAGCTTTGAAGTATATTAGATCATTTTAATGACTTCAATTATCAGTATAATATAATTATATCAGTTATATTGGATATCATTAGGCATCCTATTACTGATAATTAAACTATTAATTTACCAGTCTTAATTACATTCATAAACAAATGACAAATAATAAAAGGAAACATCTAAAAATATTAGTGCAACCATTTCTGCATTATTTTTCTAACCAATTATTTTTCCTTGACTGAAGTCATGGCGTCAGGTGCATGGTTCTGCCATAATATCAGCAATATTAGCTTATGTGTTGTAGTGCTGGGCTAAAGCAAAAACCTGCACCAACACTGGCCCCTTTCAGATAAACCTGGACACTCCTGCTGTAGAAACGTTCAAAGATTTAAATAAAAAATGTAGTATTCCAGGCAGTAACAGCTCCGCGTCACTAGGGGGCGATGGCTCTTCAAGTGCCCTTCTTGCGGCAAAGAACCGGGCATCTAACATAACCTGCCTACAGGCTAGTGACTCATGGCCCAGACATGCTTCTGTGTGTTCTAGCAGCACTGTCTGTCCTACAGGATTTATGGGCCCAAGTTTGGCTTCTGCAGGGTTTCTCTGTGCTGGAGCGTTTTCAGGTACAATTGCAGACAAACCTGCATTGCCAAAGGAACAAATATGCAAGCATTCATGCTTTCTCTCACACACACAGACAGAAGGCAGTACTAGCAGAACTGCTCCACTCTCAATCTAGCTATCTTATGGTGACATCCGCATTTATAAACTTGTGAAGAGAAGAGGACTTTCACTTCATTCTGTTGGTGGCGACTCCAAGTGAAAGGTTGTTTAAAACAAAAGTAGAAAGACCAGTTAAACTTCCTTCTGCTGAAGGTCACACCAGCCATCCCTGCAACCACACACACACACCTTCTCCGTCCTCAGTGTTCAGGAGGAGCTGAAAGGCGAGAGTGAAATGGGGAAGAAAATCCAGAGAAGAGAGAAATGAAAGAAGTGAAAAGCAAAGAAGACAGGGAAAAGGAGAGAAGAGGCACCTTGAAGATGCCGACCCAGTCCTTCTGGTGCGGTTTGATGAACTGGGTGAGTGTGTAGTGACACTCGAGCGCAGCGCTGGGGATGTAGCTCTTCCCCACGTTCTGGAAGATCACGTGTGCAAAGTTGGATGTTTCCATGGTGCTGCTAGTTGAGGTGCCTTCCTGGTATAACGCCATCTCTCCCATCAACGAGTGCCCCTGAAGGACAGGACAGCAGAAGAGGGCATTTAACAAACGGTTCACTCGTTTCCATCCATTTCCGCACAGGACGACCATCATCTTGAAATCATTAACAGTGAAACAAACGCAATTTGACCGCACCTGGAATTTTCATCGGCTGCAAAAGTTCCGATATTATTTAGACATTACTGAATGAATTAAATAATTAATTGATTCCAACTGAAAAGTATGTTTTTTACAGTAACTATCAGAGTAAACAAGCTGGGTTGGGGCCTGCATGGATACATAACCAAGGCAACAGATTTGGCATGAGGAATAAACCACGTCCCAAACTGCCGGCATGCTGCAAAATCTTTCCCTGCTGCAATAAAGTAGGCATGCGACAGTCAGCCAGCTGCACAGACAGTGTCTCTGTCTCATACGGGCCCTAGGGCTCTTCTACAGAGACACAAAGCCAAGCATAAAGAAAACATTTCATTGGACAAGCCAAGCATTTATAAATCTGGCTCGTACAGTAGGAGCCATTAACTTCTGACAATAAGACTTACTGCCAAATGTCTTTGCCAAATGTTGTTGTCGTCGTCCACAAAACTTCAAGTCTACTTCATTTTGCAAATCGATACAGAAATGACATGGAGATAGAAAATGGTAAATGAGATAAACTAGTTATCACTTTTCTCAGCACTAAATGCCTTTAACTACACATGCTAAAGTATGGCCAAGCTTTTAAGTCAAGGTTATTTCTGTAAAAGAGGGCTCATTGTCTGACTGAACAGCTGACTGAAACCAATGAAAAACAAATCATGACTCATACTCAGCTGGTTTCTGATAACGTCTATTATGTGAAATGCTTATAAAAAATGATCCCTTCAAAGATGATGTTCAATTAGTTCACATTATATGAAGGGGATCCTGTCTTCTCACAATACTCAAAATGCTAGCATTCTCTGCTGTAATTAAAATTATTAGTAAAAAAAAGTAACTAATAATTAAAGTGCTTTCACTGCTTGGCAATAAATGTTTCTGCAATGTCATCACTGAGGTCATCACTCTTATCATTTGTTTGAAACACGGACCTTGGAATTGCATTTCATCACTCTGTATTGATTTCACCATACATGGTGATTATTTTATCGCAAGAAGAAACAACTGAATATGCTGACTGAGTCCTATGTATCTCTGGAGAACTAAAGAACTAAAGATTTTACATGTGACCAATACAGTCTGCAGGCTGTGAGGGTGCAGCCTGCTCTGTCATGTTGCAGAAAAAGAAGAGTGCTGGCTGTTCTGGAGACATTAGTCCAACATAAAACACAAAGATCATTACCGTTTCTCTGTCTATTGCATACAGACAGGGCAGATGTATAGGCAGTCACTCTTAAACCAACCGTATAAATGGGTTGGAAAAAATGCATCTCAAATTGTTCCACAGTTACTCTTATTACAAAAAGGTTACTATTGCAGAATCCCTCAGGTAGGGCATTCATAGAGAACACATTTAATGCTATCAATTTACTGTATACAAGCAGGATACTAACCAATGCCCCTTGGGTTGAACACTCAACTGCTGAAGAGTATAAGAGTGCTTCATGGGCTTCAACACTCCCAATTATATGCACAGTTCCCTCAGCCAATCTAGCACAGCTGTCAACTCCCCCCACCCCACTCCCCCAAGAGCTCTGTAATCAAGTCGGCAAGTTGAACCCTACCGAATTAAGCACTGTAAACGTGCAGTCTGGCTTATGTGAATAAATATGTTGTAGTACAGAATAAAAAGCCAAGCCTTTTCTATTCATACACAGAAGGCTCTTTCCAAACTCTCTTATAGTCATCTGTCCTATATGCCACCAGATAGCCTCAATTGGAAACCATCTAAAAAATGTGTCCTAGCACTCCAAAATCTACCCAAATGGCCCTTGTTGCTAAACAGCATGTACATTCTGTTTGATTGTCAAATCAGGTTTTGGTTAGCCTAGCTGCTTGGATAACTGAAACCGGAGTATTGAAAAGTTTCACACAACTGAAAATAAGGAAATAATTTAACCGTAAAAAATAAAGCATTAAAAAAAATCTTTTTAAAAACATGCCACACATTCAGTTGCAGGCAAGAAAACTCAAGAAAGCTAAATGACATATGAACATGGGTGGAAAAAAGGGAAGGACTAATTGGAGAAAACCTAAAAAAGACATTAATCGATGAAAACACCTGCAGAGGCATCCCCATATCCATACCATAATGTCAGGATTGAAGGATTAAAAGGAATTCCACTGTGTTAAAGGCCTGGTGAGTGTCGGACAGCAATGGCCAACATCAAACCGAGCCCAAGATGGTGCCCAGTGACCAGTCACAGCACAAAAGCTGATGAAGATGTGGACCAGGAAGATACACGGTATAATTGCTCTATAATAGGGTTGGGCCGATGTAAAAATTTTCAAACCGATTTGATATTAAGCCAAATACCGGACCGGACCGGTAATACCGGATTTTACCACTAGGCGTTGCACGTGACTCAGCCGCTCCCGAGTGGAACATAATGAGGGCCATGAATGAGAGTGTAGCGGCTTTACCGTTGTCAAGCAAAACTCCGGTTGGTAGTTATATTTGGACCGTTGTTATGCAAAAACCTCTGGTCGTTAATTCTATGAAAACAATGATGCTATCAAGACAAAAGTGTTCCTTCTCGTTTTATACCATACAATTAGCACCGATTTTGGTCATTTTTGTCATTACATTATTTAATAAAACTGCATGAAACCATAAGTCAATCAAATTAATCTCCCTAGCACTGTCTTGCTTTTTATCCCGGCTAGCTAGCTAACTAGTGAATCTTTTTTTTTTTTTTTTGTTTTGCACTCCGTTTATAAACAAACATAATATCATGTTAATCAGGTTGTCATATTGTTTATTACTAATGCAATACAGGATCTTTCTTCTCCAGGAAGTAACATCGGTGTGACAACATATTTACTACAATAAATGTTCAATGTAGTATCAATTTAACAATCAATCACCCAATACTGATAAATAGGTTTTTTTTATTTACAAATGAGCATGTGGTCAGATCTTGCAGGCTTGGGTTCGGATGACATTTTAAGAAGGGGTAAGGAGGACATTATTCCGATTCATTCTGATTTATTCTGATTCCTCTTGCACTGCTCGCTGAAACTTTTTTTTTTTGGAAAGCAGAATTGTCTTCTGTAGCGTTGTACAGTGTAGGTCATCAGTATGCCACCGAGACAGAGGACACACAGGCAATGTCATAACATTTTGATGACTAACCCGAGGGGGGTGAAGACTGCATTCCAAGCAACATTTCACAGCTGATTAACACCCGACTAACAAAAGACTAATAGCCGACTTTAAAACAGGATACCTAATGGAAGCATTAAATTCATCATCTGGCAATGTGTGCGTAACGAAGCTTTCACAAAATAATGTTGACCTCCTCAGTATTAAGGAACCACCTTTATTACCCAAAACCACTAGAATAAAACAGAATTTGTAGAGAAATTCTTAAAATACAATTTCAAAATTCAAGTTAAATGTAAAACTCTATACTTTGCCAATAACAACTGGCTTCATGTTTTATTTATTTATTTATTTAACCTTTATTTACCCAGGGTAGGTTCACTGAGCACGGATGCTCTTTTACAGGAACGCCCTGCGTTTTACAAACAAGTTGCATGAATAAACGTACATAACTCAATTTACTGTTCTTTTTTCTCCCTTCCCCACAGTACATTTTCAGGAGCCTCTTAGTATACCAAACAGTAAATAATACATAGGCCTAATTCTTATAGCTAGCTACACATCACATGCACGCATTACCATATTGACCGCCAGTGCATACCGGTAAACACATGGCATGGAATTTTACATGAGTAACTTAACACTTTCGAAACACTTCTCAGTAGAATTTTGCCACTGAACGCATACATATCAGATAACACCAGTCCCTAGTAATTTGTCTCGATTCGCTTCCATTATATAATAAACGCGACAAAATACAGATAACTAGCTGGTCAAAGACAAACTAATTAACTGTTCCCACTATCTCAGGTTGTCAAATGTGCCTCTTAGCTGGGTAGACGACTAGTTTAATTTAGCTGTCGGGTAATGCCAAGATGCTACAGCAGCTACGCAGGCCATTGTTATCTAAAAGTGAATACAACTCTGATTCCGTTTAGCTGCCATTTCCGTGAAATAGCGGTGACAATTTCTTTTTTTTAAAAACCTTCGAATAATTAACGTTTACAGTACCGCTTAGCGTTAGCCTAAACTAACGTTACTTGGGCATATTAAACAAAGTTACACGTTGGATAATCTGGCTAATTTAGCAAGCATATTAGCTAGCTAACATCCATAAAAATGTCATGTAACGAGCTAGACATATTTATTACAAATTTTGCCAACAGGATAAATAGTTAACTGGTTATTTTTGACAACGTACACTCGAATCGCTGCACTAGATAAACTGGAAAGCTCGCATTATGAAGGCCTTATCAGAGAAGGCCATTCGGTGCGACAGACAAGCAAAATGCTATCGACAGCTAGACTGTCAACTAACGTCAGTTTACTGCTAGTTTAACCAATAAAATCATCTTTATTATTGTCCAAATATGTAAAATATACTTATTTAAACTTCCACAAGCTTATATTTACGCTTTTCACTACTTCTTTCCCCCCACACAAATTTTAACTAAATTAGCTAACGTTAGCTAGCTAGCTATGACAACGAAAGCTTGTTCGAAGTCCTTGGCTTAGCAATGACTGCCGTAGCTTGCTTAAGTTCGAACCGACAGAAGATAAAAGTTAGCATACCAACAACAAAGTCTATGCCTTGTCAATTATGGATTTACACATAAATAATATTCAACAAAATACCTTTTTCCCATGTGAAATCGAAGTAAAAGGTGGTTTATGCTGCAAAACAGTTGTTGACGCACTTTTCCCCCTCTCAAGGCATTCCCCTTCTTGCTTCCTGAAATAGAATAACAACGTGACATCATTTCCGGATGACGTGCATGGCCTTATCTATGTTTCTGTTAAATACCTTGCGGCACTCTTTCATCTGCCTCTTGATATTACTGATGCCTTAATGTGCAAGTGAAAAATGTCAAGACTGTATTGTCTGCATGCTAAATGTCCCACAGTGTTCCCTCGGTCCTTGAAATTCCTGAAAACATTTGCATTCTACAAAGTCATGGAAAGTAGTCAAATATTGATGGTAGCTCCACTGCCCTGGAAAAGAAGTACAATTGCCTAGATTTTTTAAAACAACAACAACAACGACAACAAAAAAATTATAGCATCATGCGAAATGCATCCATCTTTCTTAAAGTCATGTAATTGTTCAGTCAAATATTTTCTTTTTAAGCAAAATTTTTAACTAAAAATGTTTGTCCACTTCACAAAAACAGACCTATAATTCAAGGTGGCTGTATAACAATCCTTTAAAACGTATACATTTATCTTTTTTTAAAATACCATTGAGTTAAACAAAAAATATTATTGAGTGGGACTGTTACCTGTCAGGATTACTTGTGAAACTGATAAATGTACTTTTGTTGTTTCTTTGCTTTTTTAAGCCTAGTCCTTCCTGCTGGAGTGAACGATATCCAACTTCAAAATGTGTTTTAATGGCGTAACTGTGTACCTTGGTCTGCGCTTAATAAGTTGGCTGCTTAATAATGAAGCTGAACAGAAAGTAGTGGGAGATAATACAATGGATACAACAATAGAGCAGCATTGACATTGCATAGATCGTATGACATTTAAACTCAAAATATCACAAAATTCAAAATATCATCATCAGAGCTGATCTAGTGGAATGGCTTCAATTATGATTGCCAGTCACAGTGTTATGCACTGTACTGCAAAGTTGGTTTCTGGTTTGTGTTACATCCAAAACTTGAATTATGTAATTGCACCAGTTACCACGAAAATTCCAGCAGAATACCACATGTATAGCCACTCAGTGCTGCACAGGGTTTTGATACTCTATGCTGGCTTCCCCTGAAGTGATAACCTACTTTCCCTTTGCCTCCACAATAGACTACAGCCAATGTAGTATTGCACATTTATAAACCAAATAACAATGAGTAAAATAAGTCATAGGTATAAATTAAGTATAACAAGTATAAATGATGTAATTAAGAATATTGTCACCATAAACATGCACTCTGTTGTAAAAACAAAATATAGAACAGACCATTGCAATCAATCACCCAATTATTGTCCATAAATATTGTCCACTTGTCACATTTGCTCATTCAGTTCATTCTCCAGTTTTGCTAATATATAATCATCTAGCTTTCATCCTATTATTATTATTGTTATTATTATTATACAAACTACCTCTTGGTTTTAATTCCAGCTGTTGCTGTTGTAATTTAATGAGCTGTTAATTGTTCTTAATTAGACACTTTTAATGTCTTGGGGGAAGATTTACTCAATTGAATAAGATTGTGTAAGAAATGTCGTGCCGTGAAAAAAAATGACCCATATGCACATCTCCGGGACTTAATTAGATCAGCTAATGCTTTCATTTCTTGTAATGTGCTATGTTGCAAATGATTTCTCTAGAAAGTAACCTGATGTAACTGATTAAATTATAGATTGACAGGTAAAATAAGTTAATGTGTATTATAACGACCGTGAAATGATTTTGAGCAAGGACTCACAACAATAAATGCCCTTCACAGCACCCAGCCAACCTCAGGAATACAAGTTCCGAGAGTGCTGCACGCCACATATGACAAAACAGAGGCAACTAAAAGGATATCCCGCCTCCTTGTGATTGTTCATTGGATGAGGGGTCGAGGAACTGTTGCTGAATGGACCAAAAATACATCATTTACAACCTGGTCTACTGTAAAGCTGAGGTCAAGAGAAGAAAAGCATGGCCGCCTTATTCAGAGGATCTCGAAACTTATTGAAAAGGTGGAATAAGAATGTCCACTCGGCGCTGGGTAATGCAATTTAATTTTATCCACTTATTCCTGCTTTATGACAGTCATGCCATTATGAATTATGTCACTGATACACTTTCTTAAAGTAAAATATCTTAAGGGCAACAACTAACAAGTTAGCAAGCCTGCTAGCGAGCTGCGGCTTTCGAGACGTTTGCAGCTAGTTAGCTGGCCAGCTAGTTCGTGCAGTTTACCTAGCTTGAAAGACGTGGTGTTGTTTCTAACTAGATATCCATCTTACTGTCTAGCGACTGATTTAGTGCATGGTTGAACTAGCAGTGTGTATTTATCGATCAGCTTTTGAACAGCAATTCCATTGCTAGTTAATTATCATGTGGCCAATCTCTTGCATGCTAAATTGATTTCAAGTTTACGAAGTACATAGACTGATCCATAGACCGGCTTTGTGACATTTATATGTCCGATTCGTCAGATTTGCTAGATTTGTTAATTATCTGGAGAGAAAGATAGCTAGCTGTTGTCCTTACGAGATGTCGCAAATTTTTTGCCTTCTAGGCTTGCCTTAAGTTGTTTCTGTAAGAGATTGCTGCTAAATCAGCTCTACTGTTATTTTAATGTGGCAAAATATTTCCACAGTTATTTAACAGAGTGTGCTGAGTAGCTAAATGTTACATACCAATGGATTCAAATGATTTCCGTACAATGTATTGACATGTGGGATCTGCTCAAAAACCGGATATGCTTACACAGTCAGGATCGGCGTATCCGAGAACTGTTGCTAAAACATTTCTGCAATCTTATCAACTGGCTTCCATGCTTGGTCTGTACTCTTAGATAATGAGACTGGTGAAGTGGATCGCACTTCAAGCTATACGTCGTCGGCAGAACCAGTAACAAAGAGGCCTACGGGCGTTCAGGCAGTGCCGTAATTCTTAAGTTTTCCACAGTTGAAAAGTGTAGTGTCCTATTTGAATGAAACTCTGGCTATGTCTCCAATATGCAAACATTTCTGCTCTGCAAACTTCACTTGCAAACTTTGGAGAATCTCTTTAGAGTCACCATTTCAGAAGTCCAATCACTTAATAAGCCAAGTTAAGGTCATTGCATAGTCCTCCATCCTCAGCTCTTCTCTAGGGAATTAGTTGAACAAGTGGCAACATCACTGATCAATATTGCCCATAATTCACTGCAGCAGCCTCCACATGTGACATGTGATCATTAGGTTCTCTCAAAGATTGTGGAGCATGGAAGATGGAAATGTTATCCTGCCAGTTGTAGCCTTGTAGTTTGATTGTTGAAGTCCATTGGAGAACATGCTGGGCATGTGATGAGGCCAAACAAGTTTAATATACTAGTATGTATATATTTGCTTTGAATTCATTATTATAAAATGTCTTTTAATTTTTTTTAGTATGTGAGTGAAGTACCTCGCTTGTGACAAGGTTGGGAAAGAAAGTAGGGCTGAATTATGGTTCCACTCTAACACCTTCCATAGCTGTCTTCCCTCACATGAGCTAGCCTATTTTGTGATTAAATTTGTGATGTTCAACAAGCAAACTTAACAGGTGCTCTGCAAGGGAGGATAAACAAAGAAAGACGTCTAAAGACTAAATAACTATTAATGTGAGGTTTCAGGTTATACAAATTTCCAAACATTTTTGAAAACGTGCAATAGGCTACATACGCACGACATTCATGGATTATTTGGAACATTGCTGCAACGGCATTTCAGTTGCGTAGAGTGCCAGCTGATCTCTGGCTGTCTGCGCTTTGTCCTTGTGCGTGGAGTGAATCCTGGGTGCGGTGTTTCTCCAGCTGGAGGTGTTTGTGTGGAGAGTGTGTTTGTCTTTCTGGTTTCATGCAGTTTTCCCAGTCGGGCTTATGCTGAGCTTACAGCTGATGCACATACAGTATGCATATTTTCTGAGTTTCTGAGGGGAGAGAAAGTCCTGGATGCAATGTTTGTTTATTTATTTATTTTATTTTTTTAATGAAAGTGAAATATATTAGATTTTGTGTGGCAGTGACATGTTCAAATTAGGGCTGGGTGATATGACTAAAAAATAATATCTCAATATTTTGAAGCTTCTTCGCTATACACGATGCATGATCTTTTAATGCATTCTCTGAAATAGCCTAATAAGGTGATTTTCAATCAGAATCATGTACTTAATGTAATTAACCTATATTTAGTGTAAACAGATGTACACAACTTGTGCATGTCTTTTTGGAGCTGACTCAATTACTGTTTAGACAAACCAATGCTTGTGCTAAATATTGTTCCAAATTATTTTTAAAAAACCTGGGTGCAAAAGAAAACACACCAAATGCAGCATACACAACTAGTGCATAACTGTCAAATGAAAACAAATATTTGCACATTGGTTTGACATTGCGTAAAAAGGTCAACAAAAAATTCTCCCCTGTACACAATATTTTTTTTCCAACTGATTCAAAATATTGAGTGGAGTCTGTGGGATACAGGGACAGAAAGAGTGTACACTGAATGAGCACAAGGCACATGCATAATAAAGTGCAAATTAACAGAAAATATGGCTTCTTTAAGCTCAATCTAATTTTTCTAAGTATTACCTTTTATGTTGGTGTGTATGTGCCTTGACACCTGTGTAAGGCAAACTTGAACTCTGGCTGCTCAGGTGCTCATATGGGTTTTTAGACTGGAACACAAGTTTCTTGTTTCTGGCTTGAGTGATGCTCGGTGGCATGAGACAAGGTTGCTACTAAATGGAACTAAATACCGTCCCAGAGGGAGAACGACATGCCGACAGGGCTCGTTGAAAAACCAGAGTCAAACATGAAACTGCTTTTCGTTGACCACGACAGCTATCGAAAAATGGAGATGCAAATGAAAACGGTATAAAAATGATTATAAAATATAAAACCGAGGTGAGTGGGTGGAGTTGAGGATGGCAGAGACTCTGGTTGTAAACACAGGACCACCGCTAAAAAAAAGGAGCTAAAAACCCTGCATAGTATGCCTTTAAACTGCAGCAAATAAAATACCCTCAAGAGAAATAGCTTTGTTCATTGAAGATACTTTTTAAGAAAAAGTACTTTTAAACCATTTAAAAAATTGTAACAGCACATGCAATGTTAATAATACAAATTAACAAGACTTGAAAAATTTAACTTATTGCAATGTTTTATGAAAATTTCATTAACAATAATGTGCAAGAATTGATTAGCATGTTTATAAACGCAATGACTGAGCAGCCCACAAGAATCTGCAGGTGGTCTGCATGCAGAAGTATTTTTATGGCATGCCACAACCGGCAGGCTTCGGTACCGCTATGCATATGTTCCACCTGTTCTCTGTGTCTTTTTTTGTTACGCTTTGTCTAAATGTGGAAATTGTCTCTGTTTGTGCAGGGTGTGTACAAGTGATTTTTTTATCAGTGTGTTTAGAATCTTGTGTATATAAATGTTTGTGTACCGTGTGCTTTAAAAGGGGCACTTTTCTTTTGTCCCAGTCTCCTCCAGGTCTGTGGCCTCCAAGACACAGGTGGGGTTTGTTGGATTGGGAAACATGGGGAACCCCATGGCTAAGAACCTGCTGAAGAGTGGCTACCCTATCATTGCCACAGACGTGTTCCCCGAGTCCTGTAAAGAGCTTCAGGAGTTGGGTGCTCAGGTGGGTTAGACTGATGGTGTTCACACAATAAACCAAAACCCATCTGTGTATCTGCATCCACTGACCACTGGGATTACACAATGCTTTACAGTGGAATGCTCGCACTACATATTTAAATGCCATTATTTAAAGCAAGCATGGTACCATATACATTTGTAAATATGCCGAAGACTTTGTTTTTAGTCTGTGGTCATATGGTGTAGTAATAATAATTGTTATTATTATTAGTTTTATTGTTATTATTATTATTACATACAAATGCATGTATAATGTTAAGTGTATTTGATTCAAGAGCAGGAGTGTAGTGATTTGCAGGAGTTGAAGGTTGTAAGAAAAAAGTGCAAGGGTGCTGTGGTGGCAGGTATATTATTAATGATAATATATTTGCACTGTATTCATAGGTAAATGCAAGTAGGCTTAAACCAAAGAAAGTGTGATGTGCAATTCAAAAAAAGATTTTCCAGATGAATAGATTTGTGTCACATGCAAAGGATGATGAAAATGTAGTGCCATACTTTGCAGTCCCCTTTACATCCAGAAAATGTTGCTATAATGAGGGTGAGGTAGGTTTGTTGGAGGGTCGTTTACTAATCCTCAACCAAACACAAGCATGCCATTTCATTTTGATACGTTTGGCATATCTGAACTTTAGGTCTGTTTATTGTTGGCCTTTACCCTCGTTCACAAGAGCTTAAAATATCCAGCAGGGCAATAGACTCAGTCTCCATAGACCTTATGGTTGATTGAACCTGTTGATCCTTTTAAATTCTGCAGTACATTTTGTGGCTAATAATGCATTCACTTTGGCTTAAGGAGAATGAGGGTTGTAGATACAATATCCACAGGTGTTATCATGGTTTACTGTGGGTAGAGGTGTTGAGATTGGTGGTATGTAAGGGCATTAACGTTAGTGGTATGAGGGGGGCGTTTAAGCTGGTGGTATGTAGGGGCCTTGTGGTTGGTGGTATGCAAGGGGCAGTGTCCAATTAGATCCCAGAAAGGAGATATAATGGCCTTAACAAACTTCTCTGAGGCACGCTGGCATGGTTCACTGAACATTTGCAACATTCTGGTGGACTAAGAGGGAATTATGTAGAAACGCTACAGCCCCCAGCTGTCTTCTTAAAAGCACCCCTGATCACAGTGTCACTGCACTGTTCATTTAATCTGAAATGCATTGAGAACTGTCCTTTTAGCAGTCGTGTTCATCAGTGACTCTTCCCTCCACAGAGGGGTTTGATTTAAACTCTGAATCTGTACTTTTCTGATACACAAGTCGGTGTTGCGTTGGCATTCACCAGTTAAACATTTTTCAAAAAAAATTTTATTTGAGTGTCACTTGTTTACCTGTGGGGGATGTTGCCATTATGGCCAGCCTGCAGTTGCTGAGTGTACCCTCTAATTTTAATGTTAACATTGAGCGCAAACCTGTGTAACGCAAACCCTAACCCCCACCCCGCTATGGTTGGTTTGGTTCTCAGATTCTGGACAGTCCAGCAGATGTGGCGGACAAGGCAGACCGCATCATCACCATGCTGCCGTCTAGTCCCAACGTCATCGACGTATACACAGGGCCCAACGGGATTCTGAAGTGAGTATCTCTGCTCACCCGTGACACACTGAGCCTTCCGCGCCGAGCGGGGGACTTTCACGCGGTCTTCCGCACTGCCCCGGCTGCTGCTGTGCCTGCCATTCTCACTGCTGTGTTGTCTACTGCATCAAATCAGATTTAATTTGAATGTTTTTTTTCTTGTATAGGGCAAGAAGAGAAATGATGAAGGTTTGCACGTCTTTGCTTAAATTTAATCAGTCTTCATGATGAGAGAATTCTTTTTTTTTTTTCTCTCTCCATTTTCTGGACTCAGATTTGTAGTTTGTCATTTCTCCTTTTTGTGGCCAGAGCACATGGGATGGAAGTAAGAGTACTTAATTTGTGGCTTTTGTTCAGCTGTCAGAATTACAAGTCTGCCCGTGAAATGGGGCCAGACTATTTTTATGTGCAAGGATTGCTAACGTTAGCGTTCATGTCACGTTTGTGATAACTGCTTAGTATTAACAATCTCTTGTATGGCTTTGCAGCTCCATGTGCCAAACCTGGTCAAGTTAGGTCATTATATCAAAACGTATTTGCTTTGTATTGGCTTGCACGTGTATTGCCAGTATCTTGGATGAAAGAATTGCACCTACAAGGCAATGAAGAAGGCAGGGTAAGACTTGTCATTTTGTACATTTCTCCTCTCTCCTACAGGAAGGTGAAGAAAGGCTCTCTCCTCATTGACTCCAGTACCATCGATCCGTCCGTTTCCAAGGAGATGGCAGTCGCCGCAGAGAAAATGGGAGCTGTGTTCATGGACGCTCCAGTATCTGGAGGTAAGCACGGCAGTGACTATCAAAGCATTGTGGTAATATGTGATGATCTCTGTATCCTGTTACCCCCTCCATTCCTCTGAAAAAGAAAGGCTTCTAAAAGTTCACTGACCAACCATTCAGAGAGAAGGAATATAATTGTATAATATTTATAATTTTTTTAAGCTTCACTATTGTAGTGGACTTATGCCTTCTGTCTGCACTTCCTGTTTTAATTGTGCAGTAACTGCATACTTTGGCTGGTGGACTGCAGAGAAGTGACTGCTGTGCATGCTGTGCTCCTGTTTGCATTGACGGACAATTTTGCAATGAGATGGGCCTGTAATTGCGAATATACATTCCAGATAGGGAAATAAAGAAGTGAAGATTTCAAAGCTTTTAGAATGAGATGTAGCAGAATTTGTACCCTTATGACATTCAGTTATTTAGCCTTGTGATCTCAACAACTGATCTGCTTTTTTTGCCCAAAGTCCCTTCAGGCCCTGTCAGTGTGCCAGTGTCTTCCCTTTCCAAATTACGGTACTGAAAGAACTTGCTGTTCTACCACATTGTTTTGTTAGGGAAGCAAATGAGTTTGAAGTCCAAGTGAACCTACTGACACATTACTCTGAGGTTACTATAGCAACCCAATTTATGTGCTGGTTAGCTTGTTTGAGAACCTCATTTACAGTAGCTTGATGAGGATTGCTCAGTCGATTTGTTTGGAATTCAGTGATGTACTTCGGTAAGCTGTAGTTTAGTTGCGAAGATCGTGAACTAGTTCCTCTGGCATCTCTGCTCAGCCGCGCTGCAGTTGCATGGCTTCTGAGCATTTGGACTGTTTGTGACCAACTGCACACCGGAATGTGACAGGCTGCGGGCTGTATGTCTGTAATGGCTGGAGCCGAAATGGCGTATCGCATCGCCCAGCTTTCATGTGTATAAGGAGGCTTAATGGCACATCCTGTCTCGCTGCCCTTAATGGAGATAAAGGGTTGTAAAGAGGGAGGAGTACCTCTGTGACTTTACGACACCAAAGTTGACATTGCGTGTGGGAGAGAAGTGAAATAACTGAGTTTCGTCTTGAGAGACCGACACCCCAGTATAACGGTCCATCACCCCACTCTGGACGCTGGACAGTGCACGCTGCTCACTGCACACTCCATGCCAGATGCAGCATACACAGAGTCCATTGCAACCAGGACCGATGTTCAGGAGATGTACATGCCACACAGTTCCGGCCAAGCACGGAGGTCTCAATACGCATGCAGTTGCTCTCACACTGTCCCCCTCCACCTCTCTCTCCCCATCTCACACACACACACACACTCTCTTACACTGTTTACTGACTGGCGTCTGTTGTGCAGCCAGTAGGATCTGATGTCTGTGACCCACCCCAGTGCTCACTGAGCTGAAGTAAAGCCCTGCTTTATGAGCCAGGCCTGAAGATTGATACTGATGGACTCATTTCCTTCCCATCTCAGATGCGGTGGCAGGCTGTGTCTGCACTGGGATTAAAGCAGCCTGCCAGCACGCATTGAACTTGGCAAGGAGGGGGTCAGTAGGTGGGGAGCAGCCATAAAACACCTTGAGCAGGACTGCTTAATACCCCCCCCCCCCCAGTTTGGGTTCAGGAGAGTGTGTTTCTGTGTGTGTGTGTTCCTGTGTATGTTTATGTGTGTGGGGGGCGGGTAATATGGCTGTCTCTTTGTCCCAGACCAGCTGAGATGGCACAGCCAAGAGTACCAAATCTTTAAATCCTCTTAACTCTGTTCTTGTGGGGAGTCGGTTAATTAACTCCGTATGTCCCCGTTTGAGGCTGAAGAAGTCTGACAGACGTCGCCACGGTTGCTATTCTTAGCACCAGTCCCATGCTGAAAAGCACATCTCCACTGGGGTGGCTGGATCTGTTCCATCCAGGTGTGCTGAGAAATGACTAATGGCCCTGTTTGAAATCACAGAAAACAGGTAGACAGCATGCAGCCTCATTCTCCAGGGATTAAGTACTGAAGCCTGGTGTGTGATCTATATATTGCCTGGTGTGGCACAAATCAGTTTTAGATTTGAACTCCATCACTATTGGCTATGCATTAGTGTAGCTTCTGAACAATTCAGAGAAGGAGAATGGAACAATGTATGAGCCAGCAGGTGGCGCTGTCACCAAATCTGGAGTTGTAAGAAGTGAGAACTCAATCACAGGAGGCCACACGCACACACACAGTCTTGTGTGTGTCTCTAATGGACTAGTACTTTGGTAACTGAGGTCAGGAGCTGAGGTCAAGGGCTTACTCGTGACCTTCTGAGCAGTCCTTTGTCTCCTTTTCATCTTGTAATCTTAAACACACACACACAGTCTCTCTCTTTCTCACACACACACACACACACACACACACACTCTCCATGTTTATGGTGAATTTTCTGTGCACCCTTTTTGGAGTCTGAACGCAGTTTGAGGTCTGCCTCTGTGCATGTAGAACACTTTCACCGTTCATCTTCCTGATTCCTCCAGCTGAGCCAGTCCAGCAGCTCAGGGTTGCCTTAGTTTCAGCTACATCATCTCAGCTTGTGGCCACCTGAACTTCTAAAGCATAGTTCTCAGTAATCATATCTCTGTATTTCCCCTGGTGTTGTAGCAATGGAATAATACCATGTATGAATTGCCAGAACTATGAAATCTTGTATGAAATCTGGGAGGTTGTTTACATTTGTATGAATTAAGAGTCATTCGTTAATCAATACTCTGCCTTATCGAAGTACCACAGACTGATGCCATGGAAGGCAAATCACAAAGTTTTAAAGTTGTCATGTCTCATATTGATGTGCAAAAATATGAAATTTAAAGAGGTCCTACTTCAACAGTTTTGCCACATTTGTATTATATTGACATTATTCAATTTTGATTGGTGATCAAGGGTGTTTTGTAGCATTCCTGTTTGTTGATGTGTTTTCATAACAATGGTTATCTTGTGTATATTCCACTGAGAACATGAGGTCCTCTGCAATCTCCAGAAAAGGTGTGCACATGCATATCTATGCTACTTGGAGCTTATATGCTGTATTGTATTAATTTCACTTTTATTAGGTTTTGAATTTGACACTCATTCCTATTCTCTGCTAAGTATCTGTCCATCTGCAAAGCATTATTTGAATATTTCCAATTTGTGGCCCATAAACGTGTTTCTTTTTTATGTTTCTTCATAATTGGTATTTTATCCCCTGCTTTTCTTTGGTGTAAACAACTGTGTTTGGTTCATTTTTTTCGACCGAGCGGCTAATTTTATCAAAGGTCCCACCTCGAGTGCGTCACGGAGGTTTGGCAGATACAGTCAGACTGTTCTGATCCGAGCTTCTGCAGCAGGAATAATAAAAAGTGAAGGCTCTCTCACTGCCTGGCTGTCTGGTGCAGCAGTTCTCTTGTGCATTATTCATAAAACCCTGTGTCTGTACCATTAAATGTGTCCGCATGCAACGGGACCCACAACAAACCAGGTCTGACGTCACGGAAGGGTGGCGGTGCGTCTGAGTAAAAATAGAGGAGCTAACGAGCCCGCGAGCTATTAGCTAGCGGTAATTATGCCACATTCCTCATTTCTGCAATTACTGACTGTTGTGCTTTAGACGTGTTGTGGCATTTTCCAGTGGGTTCTTGTTTCTGGGTACGTGTGGTCACTGCAGTGCTGGCCAGTATGCTGTGTCTTTGTAAACCATGAACAGCATTGTGCTGAATTCATTTTGTCTGATTTTGGGAGATGTGTAAGACCTCACAAGGGTTGATTGATGAGAGAATGACTCCCTGGGGAAATGCCTGGTTGGATGCCTGTTTATAAATCTTCCTCATAAGAGCCCAGAGGGCTAGTAAGTGTATCGGTTCTTTTGCTAGTGGATTCATTTTACTTGTCCATTCACACAAAATGCCTACCACTTCCAGTCTAATGCAGGAGTGTGATCGATGGGCCAAATGTTGAAGGTTCAGATTTTGAAATTTTTTTTCCTTCATTTACTAGTCCAGATGTTTCATCGAAAAGTTACCAGTATGTAAAAAATAATAAAAACATTGCTTCTTGATGTGTAATTTGTTAAATGTGCGTCTGTACATCAAGCAAATGCACACTACATTGCTGCAGTCCTTTTACAAAATCTGACCGCAGTAAGAAACTGGTTCATTAGTAAATGATGAGCCTTTGACCTGGCCACACACCTCCTTTACTGTTCTCCCAAAGCAAATGCACACCTAGACGGGTGAGCCACTCCCACAATTTTAAACTCCTCACTTTTGTTTTAAGGTGTGGAAAAATGAGCTGGCACAACAAATGCTGTGTGTTAGTAAGGCACAGAAATGATATTGCGAGCAAGGGAAAAGTTGGAAGTGCAGAGCTTGATGGGGCTGGTGGATCACCAGCTTCTATTTCTGCATGTTTGCTAATGGCCTTATATGCTCTAAACTGTTGTTGCAGTGGTAGTCTTTTAAAATGTACCCTATATTAATTTTCTAAATCATGCTGGACTGTCCCTTTATTTTTTTCTGTTTTTGTTCTCCCCTCAATCTGGAATCCTCCATTTCACCCTCCCAGCTCCGGCTGTGCTGCCTGCACCTGGAGCACTGCTGCTAATTGTGTGGCTTCATGCGTGTACGTTTCCGTGTCCGGCTCTGGTTTTAGCAAACGCCTCCATTGTGTGGGTGTCCTGTCTGGACTGTGAGTTCTGTCATACAGCCGGTGAGATGTCCCTGCCACTTGCCCGGATGGGGAGTGGAGGGGGTGGAGTTGAGCTGGTGCCAGTGTTGATGCGGCAAAAGTGATTGACAGCTGGCACAGTCGGTTGGTGAGTGAGGTGCAGTTGACCGGCAGTGACGGGGCACATTTAAGTGAATTTGCATAAGAGTGACCCGTGTTGAGGGAGGTGGTGTCTTGCCGTAGCTCCAGAGTAAAGCTGTCCTAGCAGCTGGGGACTTGGCTCTGGGCTTCGTAGAGTGCCATCATGCGCATCATTTGGGGTGTGGGGTCTGCTCCCACTGGGCCCCAGTCTGTCAATCTGCGACTGACCCCGCCTCCTGCGATTCCCTTATTTTCCTTATGTAGCCTAATTCAACTGTGTCATTGTACGAGAAACTCCCGCTGCCTTCCTCTCAGCTTTCAACTTCTTAACAAGCCTCCTGTCATTGTCAGGCCCACTTATGTATAACATATGAAAGTGAAGTGAACTGTGGCTGCATGTGTTTGTGCCTCTGTGTTCCTGCTCCGCTGCTCAGTGGGCAATCATTAACTATCATAAAGATTTCATAGTAAGTAGTATGAGACTAAAATAAATATTGCTGCTGGAAAAACACAGAAAGGCTTACCTATATCTAGTCCATTTGTGCATATGTTGCCAATTATAAATGCGCACCATATATTTTGTGGTAATTTGTGGTGCTCTTCTGCTTGTCTGTAGGTGGCCACTGGCCAAGCAGTTGGCACAGAAAATGTGCCCATCTTGCATATGTAAGTTACTTGTAAACAAAACTGTTTCTGCTTGTATGATTTTGGTTTAATGTTGGCAACCAACATTTGAACTGATCCAATCAGCCAACAGGAGGTCGCAATTTAAGGGCCATTTGTGGTTGGCCCATCTTGTACATGGAAGAATGACAATTGGTTGTCAAGAAATGCCAGGTAGGCCCTGTCTAGCACCATTGGTGTGTTACTATCTTACAGATACAGTTGGTATATTTTTGTTTATCAGTGTGCTAGGTGCTGTATCACCCACAAAGCAACTCCATCCTTTTTCCATGCCCCCCAGTCAATATTTATTTGGAAAAACTGGTTAAAAACATTTTCATTTATATTCTGATATGGTAATCCTACTGCATTGTTCTGTGTAGACTGGCTGCACTGGAAGAACACACATTATTTTAGGCCAAGAGATGAAATGGTTTTTTTTGTTTGTTTGTTTCGTTTTGGGTAGTTTTGGCAGGCAAAATATTGAAATGAGTGTTTTCATGTGCAGCTTGGTTAACTTTATGTTGGTTTAAGCTGTTTTTCTTTTTATTTGTTTGAAAAAATCCCTCATTTTGACATATTTCTAGCGCTTGACCACAATTGAGGCCGCTAGTAAACATGTACTTCTCTGTGGGAGATTGGGGCTGACCATACTGATCATGTTATTGTCTCATTGTGTCTGTGAAAGCCATTTACCACAATTTCCATTAGCATCACTGTCAGCCAGTCCTTTCAGGCTTTTTATTTCACACATGCTTAAGCCGTGCCGTTAATCACAGCTGTACTTTACAATAAAATAGCTTTATTTATTTTTGTATAAGATGACCTTTGATTTTGCAGACCGATCAACTGTGTGCATTGTTTTAATCTGTTCTGTTTTTTTTTGTCTGCATATCTCTATTCGGGCAAAGCTCTTTGTCATGTTGCTCAGGTAATTGCAAATGAAGAGCTTTTTATTTTTGATATCATTTTGCAGAGCAGGTATGTTTGAAAGGTGCATGTGTTTCTGTGCAGCTTTGGTTTGTGTCTGAGGTGAGGAGATGCTCAAGGCACATGCACAAGAAACCCTGCATATTCTGTACATTGTCGTTTGAAGAGCACAGTAATGCGCAAATGTCAATTTTAATGTAGTCCACCTCCCATAAAATGTTTCACATGCATAACCTCCACTAATGTTATGATTTTAGGTGTTGCTGTTAGCAACAACGTGAATATGACATTCAGCCAAGTCTGCTGGATGCTTCTGTACATGTTCAAAGTGGCTTAATGAAGGCTACAGGTCCTAACTGTTACTTTTTGTTTATTAACATTAAAATTGAAGCAGTTCCAGATCAATCTCAGGTTTTTAAATGGAAGGGCGAGTGTTGAAAGAGTCACTTGAAGCTTTTGTGGGATTGTTAAGAGACTTGGTTTTCCTTTGGCTTGTGAAATGAGAGTGACTGTATAATTGATATTCTTGCCAGTTGACGGTGGTTTAGCGTGGGCTTTTATTGTGTTAACTAGAACTGTGTGGGCTGACATTTCTGCTCTTGCTGGTTTTTGGCTGAATATTAGGGGCCGCATTTAGGTGAATCTGCACATTTTACAGGTTTTTCTGAATCCTCACCTTTTCTGCTGGTTATTATGGCCTGGCTAGGCTTGTTGGCAGTGTAGTTCCACTGATATCTTCCTTTGGCGTGCACCAAAATAAATTCTATGCTAATGAGATATTCAGATATCCAATATTTTTTCACCAGTATCTGCCAAGTCCAGTATGTAAAGGACTGCAAAAAATGCAATTGTTCAGGTGGTCCTATGAGAATATTAATGAAACTGTGTAGGTGTCTTGTACATGAGGAACATCCATGCGATCAGAATATATCATGTTTTTCGCCCTGTTTAGTGTGCAGTTTTTGTATGTGTTACTGACAAACTGGAGCCAGATTAATTGTGCAGTAATGGTGCTGAACAGTATAATCCTGTATTTTGTGTTTGCCCTGTGTTCCCCCCACTATTGACTTCTACCCCTACTAACCGTTCAAACACCCATTTGTGTGATGTCACCAGGTGTGGGAGCAGCGAGCTCGGGAAAGCTCACCTTCATGGTGGGTGGAGCAGAGGAGGAGTTTACTGCAGCCAAAGAACTCCTGAGCTGCATGGGGGCCAACGTGGTGTACTGTGGCCAGGTCGGAACAGGACAGGTAAATCCATCCACGCGTGCTCCTGCACACACTAGTGCACATGCTCATCTTACTGTCCAGGGCCATGTAAGTAGGCTTTCTCAATTGACTAAGAAGAGGTGCTTCCGTAAAAGATAGATTGCAGAATATTTCATTGAAAGTGTGACACTTTATAATATTAATCACTTTATTTGTTGTTCATTTTATAAGGTAAAAATGTACTGATCTAAAGTATTTTTAGATCATTTTATCAGCTTTAAGGGATAGTTCACCTTAAATGAAGGTTATTCATTAATTGTGCAATTACAATCGTATTCATGATAATGTAACTTTAAATAATCTAGTTTTCTATAGAAATATGCTAATGAACTAAAGTTCTATGAAGAGCTGTTATTTTCCAGTAGAGATGTTTCTCAAAATAAGAGAAATTAATAACATTAATGTTAGCCCTTTTACATAATGAAGCTATACTGTAGTGGGTGTTATTCCTTTGCATAGATGTGATGTTACTGCAGCTGCTCATTATTGATAATGAGGATGTAATCATCTTAAGTGTCTATAGTTATCTTAAATATGTGCTGACATGTGGTCTGTATTTTTCCGTCAATGTTTGATTTAGTCTGCAAAGATCTGTAACAATATGCTGCTGGCCATCGGGATGATCGGGACCGCCGAAACCATGAACCTGGGGATTAGGTAAAGTACGCCGAGGGTCTGGCACAGTGCACCTGAGGCGAAAGCCCGTATGCCTAAATGACAGCACGGAAATTAACTGCTGAAATGTTGAAGTGTACCGTTCCATAGTTGTGTGTTACTTTCACCCCGTGGGTGGCATTGTATAGGCAGTCCAGTAAAACGTTGGTAAAGGTTTTGAAGCTTCTGAATAAGGTCATTTAACTTTGTGCTATAACACAATGGCAGCCCATCCTCCTCTGGCGAGCTGAGCTCTGGCTCTCCCGTTGAGTCTGGCTCCTGTGGAGGTCTCGTTCTGTGTGGCAGCAGGGGACTTTCCTTGCCACTCCTGTGGCTTCCTCTTGTGGGTGTTTAGCCCAGGCTGTGCTGCGAAATGGACTGAAAGAAAGAACATACTGTGGCAAAAACAAAAATACAAATGCATGGGATTCATGTAGCCCTCGGTTATTGTGTAACTGCTCAGACACTGTAGAATAGTCGTATAAAAATGGGTGATTACCCACTGAAGTTCTCCGCTCAAAATTTGTTGAGGTGGAGCACTCCGGACTGCAGGTACAGTGTGTGCAGTGTAAGGTCGGGTTGTGAGTGGGCCAGATGAGTTATAGCGTGCTTCAGGTTTAGTGTCTGTCCGGGTCAGGAAGAGGCAATGGTTCTCTGATTTGACGTGACACTTGTATGGTGACCATATAAGGCAGGTCTCACAAGCTAATTTATATCTGCAGTAACTGCCTGTAATGGACCCTCTGCAGGGGTATGCCTCAGTGTCTTAAGCTGGACTTTTCCCACTCACCGGGCTACAGTATTGGTCAGTTATACCTGGGATGAACTGGCTGTGATTGGCAAATTGGCCCTCTGCGCTGTATATTGAATTGAACAATTTGAGTTTTGATTGAGTTTACCTTGAGTCCTGCACAAGTAGGCATAAATGAACATATCCTATTGACATAGAATTACCATAGCAGTTTGATTCAAACACACGTTTCCAAGAAGCTGGGACCATTATGTCTTTATGTGATTTTTATCACTTGCCCTGATGCATTAGTTTATTTTTAGAGAATCTAAAGGTGATCAGTCTGCCTGATTCATATCAATATGGGTGTTATCTAGCCGGGCACCTGTTAACACAAGATGGACGAGTAGAGAGCAGAGGGTCACTCCCTGTCTTATCTGCCTGATGTTGACAGGCTAGGGCTCGATCCCAAGCTGCTGGCTAAGATCCTGAACATGAGCTCTGGACGCTGCTGGTCCAGTGACACCTACAACCCTGTCCCGGGCGTGATGGAGGGGGTACCTTCTGGGAATAACTACCAAGGTGGATTCGGCACGACACTGATGGCCAAAGTGAGTCTATCTGGCTTTTTATGTGCTTGAGTCCAAGTGATTATCAGCTTCTGTGGTACTTGACAAATCTCTTTTTGTGTGGTTTATCTCATGTCTTAAGTCCATAATGGTTCTGCTTCTGTTATTGTGCTTGTCTTGTTTAACCAGTTGTGTGATAAGTAGATTAGCACCACACTAAGTCATGAGTGAGTTTTAAATAATGCTGCATGTACGTGTGTGTGTGTGTATGTGCACGTATGTAACCGGTATATCTCCTCAGGATCTTGGATTGGCACAGAACACGGCGACAAACACCAAGACCCCAATCCCTCTGGGCGCACTGGCGCACCAGATCTACCGAATGATGTGTGCGCGGGGCTATGCCGGCAAGGACTTCTCCTCTGTATTCCAATTCCTTCGGGAGGAGGAGGGACAATAGGGGTCAATACGCCCAGCAACTAGCTTAACCCTGCCCCTGCACTTCCGCATACACACAGACGCAAACACACACGCACGGACACACGCCCACGGACGAATACACACACACACACACACACACACACACACAAAAACCGAGGTGCATGCAGTTAGGGTGTGTGCCAGGGGACTCTTCATATGTGTGACTGATGGGAAATGTAGAGTGAATAGGTGTTTGAAACGATTACGTGAGTTCTGTATTTACTTTGTGGAATCTTCTGTTACCTGTTTGATCCTGCCTTGTAAAAGCAGAAGTCCTTTTTTGCCCTAGTTTCAGGAAGTTACAGCTGATTTGAGAATCTTGAATCGTGCTCTTCAGTAGCTTGATTGATGATGGTGGTGATTGTTGATTATAATTACAGTGGGGGCACAGAACTGAAAACAGGGAGGAGCTGCACAGTTTTCCAAGGGAGATGACTCAGAATGACACATTTACCAAGCCCTTACCATTAGACCATGCTCAACTTCTGCAGCTGAATCGCCATGTGGTTGTTTGTATACTCTTTTTTTTTTTTTTTTTTTTTTAATGCTTTTTGTTGAGGGGTTTTTTGTCACAAATGAAATTAGGGGTGAAAGGTCATTGATGATAAACTGTCGAACATCCTCCACGTGTGATTTTTCAAAAGCTTTTAAGATGTTCTAAATTAAACCTGTCTGTTGTAGCCATCACACGTCCATTTTTATTTTAAGTAATGCGATCTTCATGTGCTCTGAAGATATATTGTGGTTGGGACTTACCTGTGGCTTCATTTCAAGCATTGGATGAGTATCTGAGCTCTGTCTGGCTGTCTCCTGGTGAATCGGGAATATGCGTTTTGTTTTATAGCTTTTTTTGGTTTGTTTTAAAGCGCCTGTTTGTTCACTGGACTTCTCTCTGTCTGCCTACTGTCTTAGTGTTTTTCTCTCACTCACTGAACTGGTCTCCTTGACCCTCTGCAGTTTTCTGTCCCGTTTCTGGGGTTTGTGGGGTTGAGTCTGGATGTACTGTCCTATGGAAACCATTAAATGGGCAGTAACCAGAGGCACCATGTGGGCTACAAGGGGCGGGTTTTAGTGTGCTCGCGTTGGACCTGGGTGGCAGCGAAAAGCGCTGTGGCAGATTCGAGGAACCTCCATCTCCCTGATGCCTGAAGATGACCACTGAAGAAACACCACCACAGGCTTCATGACTCAGAGACCCTACAGTCCAGCTTTCTGTGATTAATGAGGAGTTGGCGTTTGGTGATAACAGGATTGTAATGTGTGTACATATGTAGATTACTTTGTGTTGTGTAAATAAGTCCAATCCAAAACTCACTAGTTGACTATAACTACCATTATTGTACATCTTCCAGGACTAACTGACAGAGCCTTGCTCGGTGCTGTTCGGATGGTCTCTCTCATTACTGTACTGATGGAGTCTCACTGTTTTCTGTAAAAACATCCAGATCACGCTGCTGTGTCTAATAAACACAGGCCTGGGGCTCTGCTCCAGTGTGCAGACTGCTGCTCTTCAGCACCTCTTCTGTCTTTCATTCTTCACCTCCCTTCCATGTCTGATTATTCCCTGTAGAACTTAAGGTGTGTATTTGGGTGGCATCTGCTATGTATTCACTGACTTTTAAACAATTTGTTTGCCTTATCCTGTTCACACTGCCAGTTATTTATTTTAAGCCGTAGACTAGAGATCAGTCAGTGCACTTTAGATGGCACCTAAAACATGGTCGCCATTATGGTAGTTATACAACAACCCAATCGGCAGAAGGAAGCCTCACTTGGCGCAGTTCTTATTTTTTGGTTTACGAGGAACAGGTTTAGTCTTGTCCTGTAAACGATGTTGCAGTGTTGGTTAATAAGTCTGCATTGTTGGGATCAGGTGATTTTGGTATGCCTGAGAACTGAACAGACACGGCAAAAATGTAAGTGTTACCATCAGCCTTGTGAAATTGCCTGGTGTGTGGAAAACCGTTTGTGTTTCACTTACCAAAGTAAGCTCGCTCTCTTGCCAGTAAACCATTGCCTTGTTTGCTTGCACATTCTGGGCCATAAGAGAATGTCACTAGGTCTGTTTATGTTTCTATACCTTGTGCCCCCTCATGTTCAGAGGCATGCTTGCATCGCCTGGGATGGAGTGCTAATTATTCTGCCCCTCATTCTGCCCCTTATTCAGGCCAAGTGGGGCAGTTGAGCGTTTTTACTCTGGCCTGTCACACATGCACTGTATTTGCAAGAGCTGTGCAACATCAAAGCTCGGAATGATTTCCTGAAGACTGCAGGGGGGGGAAACTGCTCATGGTCCATCAGGCCATGACACACAAGAACTTGGAGACTGGATCCTTTTTTTTTTCTTCCAACTTGTGAAACTGCTCCCCCTGAAGGGGTATTTGAAGGGTAGAAATAGTACCGTATTACAAGAACATTTCTGGAAGTTCCTCAGAGAAAAAAACCAAAAAAAAAACAAACTACTTTCCAGAATGTCATTTTTACTAAGTCTCATCAGGTTCCTAAAGAGGGTCCTCAAAGTAATTTGAACCTGTTGATATTTTTATAGACAGAATTCCATTTGATAATGGATGTTTAGCTGCTGATAATGGATGGCTAATTTTAAATGGAATTCTAGGCCCACCTAAGGAGCCTTCCTATCACGATGGAGGATGCTGAGTTTTCATAAAAGCTGCAATATGTGAATGTATTTTTTCAGCTGTGTGATTAATATGTGATAATGAAGATAATGGTTCGATTTTCACACTCACCTTTTGTGCCATGAATGTGAAGGAATTAACAGTTTTGCACATACAACAGTGATCCTAATCTACCAGAACAACTTGGACTGAAAAGAGATGGGACTGAATTTATCTGGCCCCTCAGTGTGTCTACTACCCACAGTACACAGAAGCCTGTGTCTTGAGTGAGTACATGTGTATACGAGAGAAGGGCGGCATACCTCTGATCTTGCCAGTAAAGAGTCACTGAGTGAGAGTCCAAGGGTCACATGATTTTAGGACAAACTAATAAAATTTCCATTAACTTCTGAAGGCTTAAGTGGCGCTTTGCTATACGCGGAGCAGAATTTACTAACAGAGAGGCGCCGTAACCCCCCCACCACCACCACCACCACACACACAGACACACACACACACAACTCGAAGTGGAATTCCTTCAACTGGCTCCTAGGCTGACAGGAGAGTTTCTCATCAGGCTGCGGGTTCTTTGTTCCTGAGACGAGGCAAAGATAGGCTAATTCCACCGCAGGTTCAGCTTAGTCAGTTGAAGTCCAGCCCCTATCACAATGGCAGGAAAGCTCTCACCAAAAAACTTGTTTATGGGACATGAACCCAGAGAGAGTCCTTGAAAAAACCTATTCTTACTATTGCAGCCTGACCAATCCCGCCCCCGCCCCCCAACTGGCTTGTGTATTTTCGAGGAACAACTGCAGCCAATCAATTTGATGAACGACCAAGCAGTCATTGCATAGTTTTTGTAGGACAATGTCAAAGCTGTTATTACATTTACAACATTAAATAGATTACTCTGTTTCAAGTTAATTTTAACTTGCCGTGTTTAAAAACTGATAGAAACAACTCTAATTGGCTGCTTGGGCTTGCCCATTTGATTGACAGAAGGCCTAATGCATACACTATACGATGAATGATGAGGTAGTACTAATGATGAACTGACAGGGCAGCGGTGGTGGACGATAAGAAGGAGCGGTTTCGTGCATCAAATCAACACAAAATCATTCATTTTCGTATAATTTTAACAGCGAATGTATCAATTTAATCCACATTTTTAAAATTCCGCCCCTCATATTTGATGCTCTCTGGTAAAAAAATAACTTCTAAATGAAGCAGACAGACCTACGTCAAGCCCAAGCAGTTCTCATAGTTCTCATGTTCTCATGCTCTAAATAAACCCAATAAAATACTCAATAACTGCTTTACCAAAAGATAGTTTTAATTTATATTCATAATAGTTTGCGAATTGGTAACAACATATCCATTACTTCTTTATTGGACTACTAAATCATGCCAATGTCAGTGGGTACATAACAGACATAAACTTGTTCTGTGCATGCATAGATTAACTTTTACATTTGGTAGTCTCAAACGCATTGTGAGACACGAGTTGTTGAAGTTGTGTCAACTGGTAAACTTAAGGGTAGCAGCACCTGAAGGTAATCAGGGACAGTTCACTAACTTAGGTTTTTTGTTATTTTTTTGGTATTATTTTAGTTTTAGAGTGTTCTTTATTGGACCAGACAGTTTTTATGTGCAATGAAGGAGATCTTAGATGCTTAGAGAGGTTTCTGATGACCAGCTGGCTTTACAATGGCTGTTGTAAGGGCATTCATGGGTGTGTGGTCTACGGCAGAAAGATGCACTGCATGTAACTCTAAGGCAACTTATGTTCCCAGAGGCTGTACATGTGACCACATTAATTTTATAGCATTTGCTGACAATTATAAACATAAATATTAGTTTGAATATTAATACTTTTTTCCTTGGTGCAGTGTATGTTGCATGCACCATAATACAGAAATAATCTCAGTTGAAAACAAGATTTTTTAAAAAGATTTTGATTGATTGAGTAAAATAACTCTGGATGCGTAATGTCACTTTACAAGCTTGTTTGGAATTATTTGTGCTGCACCTTCTTTCTTTGGACCATAAGTCCTTGAATAGCAATACCAGTCATTGTAAAGCTGGCAGGTCACTAGAAACATATGTTTAAAATATCTTTAATCACACAAAAACTGTATTGTCCAATAAAAGAATCATTCACTAAAACTTAAATAATATTTTTGTTAAGATCCCAGAAAGTAAACTATTCCTAAAGAATCTTCCAAAGCAGGAAAGTCTCCCTTACTTGTCACTCCCTAGATTGATTGCTCTGTGATATCATGTAACTTCACACACTGAGAGCCCTTACTGTGGGCTGAAGAGGTAAGTTATTGGAACACAGCCAATAACAAAAATATTTGGTGTGTCTAAAACGACTGGGAGTGGAAAGGGACTGATTTTTGTAATGGGAACAGATGTGGGTGAAGTATCTGACTGTTTGTTAAGGGATTTGATATATCTGAAGGGTCTGGTTAAAAGGTTCTGTTCTATATTATGTATAGGTCAAACCAGTAAAGGTACATGTTTTTGGCATGAACAAAAATGTATAGCACACTATAATACAATAGCCTGACTTCTAATGGGTGGGAAAGGTTTGTGCTTAAATGGAGGACTGACCTTAAAATAATAATGCTGCATTACATAGGTAGAATAAAAGGTGTGACACTCACTTGTTGAAAAATGTTTATTATTTTAATAATATAGTATCTACCTATGTGATGACTGACATTGGTACACATTCAATGTTGCTGCTTTGCTCCAAACCCATTTCAGCTGAAGCCCTGGCCTGTTTTGTTTTGTTTTTTTTCTATGGAAAACAGAGATGTAGACTTGACATAGGATAGGCAACATGATTGGTCTTCTGCACAAATATTTATCAGTGGGTGAGAATGTAGATGCGTGCACTCTGGGGCTATACTTCTACAATGTATGCTACTGTACATTGAAAAAAATATTTTTGTTTTAATCAGTATAGTGAATACACATGTAAAGTCGGCCTATTTATCTTTTTAAATAGCATTTTTTCCACTTGGGAATTCCATCAACGAGATTTTAGAATACTATTATTAACATTTAGATTGTCTTTCAACTCTAATAACGTCAACTTTAACTTGACGTTATTAGTTGACTACAGTCATGAAAAATGGCCATGGGTTTATAACTAACAGCAAAGGACAGGTAGTGTTCTCAGAAAGCATTCCAAATTTTTAATTCCAATAAATATGTTGACTAATAATGTCATTGCTTAAATTAAATAAGAAATAATCCAGAAAATGAATGAAAATGAGCTATACACATAAAATATATTCCAAAGTTATTGTTATTTCAGAGTTCTGATTGCATATTTCCATTTATGCATTGGTGTGTATATTAAATCACGCTCCTGTGATGCTGTTTACTGGTAATATCCTGCAGCTGACAGAAACAACTTAAACTGTACCTGCATTGTTAACAATCACCCACGTTCTCAGGCACTGTCTCTCTCCTGACAAAGCCATCATTCTGGAACTCATATTTTTTCTGTGGTGCATCAGAAGGACATTTGATGGCCTCTTTTGATAGCAAAATGGAATCTATGTATCCCTTTAGCATACCAACCTGACCTCCATCCATGAACATCACCCTCTTGCATCTGTTTTCCATTATGGGCGCAGAGGGAATGTCAGGTATTGGAGCACCCAAGAATGCAAAATCAGCAAGGACAGAAGCACATGGGACATGTGCTGTCTCTTCAGAGCAAGGCTTAGTGTCCAGTCCGACCCATTAGAAGGATTGTGGTTGGCATTCTCCCTTGTCATTCTTAGCACTGTAATTGTGCCATTGGTTATGATCTGGAGAGGAGTACATAAAACCACCACTGGGTTTTTTTTTAATTTTTTGGGAGGTGCAAGGACTACAAATGGAAATTATGAAGCATGTAATAACTAAATTGTAGCACAATACCACCATGTCACACACAGCTGTGATTAGGCCAGCATTGAATTGTGTAACATGAATTAAGAATAGTTGCACAAGAATACTTGTGATTCATGCCCAAACTAAACTAACAGTACAGGATACATGTGATTCTTCTTGTACATTGCCAATATCCTCATTTATACTTAAGATGCACAGAATTTAATTTTGTAATATAGTTTTTTTTCAATAATTGGACATGGTTTGCAATAGACTATTGATGACTTTAACAAGTTTGTCATTGCCAAAGGGAGGCTATACCTTTCCTGATGCACAGCAGATCAAGGACACAATTTGCTATCTTAAGGCTACAATCTACAGGAAAATATGCATATCATTTATTTTTCATGTTTCATGTAAATTTGGATGCTGTATTTTATATTGCTACAAGAGTTAATAGAGCCTATATTAATTACTTTACACGCTTCAGACACTGTGTTAAATATTTAATTCTAGTTTGCAACAATATTAAGGCACTTGCTTTCTGCTCATTGTTGTGGGAATGTAGTGGGAATTTTCATATGAAAGCATCTCTCAGTTAGATTATTTGCAATAGAATGGAAATGGAATAAAATACAAGTACTAAATTGTATTTTATAATTAACCATTATTATTAAGTTTATTACTGTAGTTTCACCAACTAGCTAGCATTTGCACTGATTGCTAGCTAGAAAGCATTACCCAGACACCACGTTGCTTGCTTTAGCTAGACATTCTGAAATACAAATGCTACATACACAAAAAACTTGCATTCGTGAATTAAATATTAAATGTCTTATTTTTATATTGATTTGCTTAATGTGTGACCAACATTACAATGGAATTGTAATAATTAGTGATAATAATAATGATGTGATTTATTACAAAAATAATTTATATGACAATTTATTTCATAAACAAATGCATATTTCAGATGTTTTACTGTGATTTATTTATTCACCATAGCTTATTACAATTAAAACCGACTGAACCACTTCACATTTTTAATTTGAAACAGAGTAATCTATTTAATGTTGTACATGTAATAACAGCTTTGTCAAATTTATTTTAGAAATGTTTTGCAGTAAATCGACATGAAGTGCTCAATCTCTCCCCGCCTTAGTTCACCAAAGTTTCGTAAGTTGTTTCTAACAAATATTAGTTTCCACGTTCCTTCGGTTTCTCTCACGCCATCGGAAACGCAGGTTTAACGGCTTTTATTTTTAATTCATTTAAAATGTATTAAAATGATAAAATGTTCATGACAAATATGTAGGCCTTCTGGTTGTTTTTATTAATAAAACAGAAAGAAATGACGATACATGTTAGGACTAGGCTTATTAGCCTACTACTCATGCATTAGTAGTAAAAAATAATCAATAAATTGTTCGGCAATGCATACAAAAATATTGCATTGATTAACCTACTGGATATATTTATCTTGGTTAAATGAAGTTCTCAGCTTCAATTGACTAGAGTAGCCTACATAAGCAACACATGCTAAAGTATAAGGGTCTGAAAGAAGCCATGAAGTTCCATCAAATCTCGAAGCCAGCCCATAGAGCACATTTGGTGAAACCCAACGTCTCCCACGCTTAAAGGGATCTCAGACAACCCTACATGACAGTAGTAAAGTAACTAGCTGTATTTTATTCATCGGAAGTTCCAAGATCCACGTATCTATTGGTTAAAGTCAACTAAATTTTTCTCTCAAATTCCTTTAAGCGATTTTCAAGCTACTGTACGCAGCGCCAGAAACATACACGGGGCATTTAAAGCAGGGTGTTTACCGTCCACATTCATAGCCTGAATGTGAATACATTCCAATAGGCCATATGTTTTTCTAAACTATGTAGTGTTGAAGAATATTGTTGGAGGGGTACCTCCAGTCCATATTTTAAAATCATTTATCGGTTTTTTTTGCCATGCCATAGGGAATATTATTTGGAAAGTAACCCACATATTTTCATATTGTTGCATATCATTTAGAGCATGATACCAATACGACAAGCTAAGCACTTCAAAACGAAGTGTCTAAAATTTTGCGCTCATACTACTACGTGTAGGCCTAATATTTTTCTAATTAATCTAATTAACAAGGCATAACGTAGACGCTATATGACTACCATACGTTCCCTATGAACCATTACATTACATTTATTTGGCAGACGCTTTTATCTAAGCGGCGTATAAAAAGTGCATTTCATGGTCATGGACAACTACAAAACACAGGTTCAATAAGATACAATACTTATTTTGTACAGCTATTTATAACCACCCAAAAGCTCGAACATCTTAGTTAATTAAATAAACTCAAACTTGTGCAATACACGGTGTCGAATACGAGTTTTAAACTCTTTTCTTGAATATAGACCATTTCAGTAATATGCAGTTTTGACATGATTCTAATTTAAATTAGTCATAATTTTAGGACTATGAATGAACTGCAATTTCAGGAAGAGTCAGGCTTTAAAGTTGTATATGGCACTTTATTGCAAGCATATACTTAACACCAGCTCCATGAGAATTGTGTCTGTTTACTCAGAGCAAGGACAAAGGCAAAGCGTTTCCTTGCATGGCTGCGCATAACATGTTTGCTGTATTGAGCTGATTCCAATCCATTCAGTAATATTTGAATAATAAGTATTCACAAATAACATCAGCCTACACGCAAAAAGAAAGAAAACCCTTCAGGATAAGAAAAATAAATCATTCGAGTTGTGCACCATGTTCAGTAATTAATGCGTATACATTCAATGACATATATTTAATATAGAATCCTGGGATCCGGAACTTAATCCTTAATTTCCCCGTCAGAGTTATATGTCAGTTGCTACTGTCATTTGTTAATGGAGACGCAAACGGGAACAAGAAATTCAGTTAATCACAAAGAAAAGTCCCACACTTAGTCATTGAAATACTGACTGTTCCATTGGCTTCTTGTTAAGTTATTCTCAGAAATCTGCTCAAAAAGCAAAAAAGCAAAATTGCTTTCTTACCGTATTCAAAAGGCGCATATGGGGGAAATCTGTCCTCTTGCGCCCTCACCTGTTGAGAAGGGATGAAGTAATGAACTCAGATCATTTTACAAGAGGGATATGCTACACTGGCCTTGGTTAACGATAGGTTAATACTTTTAGCTGTAATTGACGGGCTTGGTTGAAATTTGAGAAATAATTTCATAATCTTATTTTAGGATTGTTATGCTGAGTGTTACAGGTGGCGGAGGTGTTCAAGCACATATACACCCCTTGAAGTGTCATGTTTGTGGGCTATTTAGAAGACTAACTTCCCATTTTCCTTGCATCCACCCGCGCTCGTGTGTATGGGTGTGTGAAAGTGAATAACAGGTAGACTGCAGAAGGCTCTGAGACAGACAGAGTGAAGTCTCTGAGAGACAGAGACAGAGACGGGGGGGATATGCCACCGCGGATATGCCACCGGACATAAGATTAAGAACATGCAAAACTTAATAGGACATTGAAATATAGTTCAATACAAACCTCTTGAGATATGAGATATTCACCCCCCTAAATAAATAAATAAATAAATGGGTAGTGCTGGTGTCTCATGCCAGATAGCAGGCGAGTCATAGTTGGGCCAGTGCTGACCAGACCGCAGATCCGGGCCCGGAGTCGCTTGTTATCTGGGATGATGTTGATCATGGTTGCCCAACCCTATTCCTGGAGATCTACGGTCCCGTAGGTTTTCTCTCCAACCCTGACCAAGCACGCCTTATTCAGCAGCAACAGATGCCCTTGAACTACTAATGAGTAGAATCTGGCGTGGCAAATTATGGTTGGAGTGAAAACCTATACAGGATGGTAAATCTCTAGGAACAGAGTTGGCAATTCTGCTTCGAATCCGGCCGCGCAACCTTAGTCACGTGTCTCTCCCTCTCTCGCTCCCCGTTCTACCTGTCTCTACATTGTGCTGTCCGATAAAACTGAAGAAGCCCTAAATCTTTTTAAAAAGTAAATAAATAAATTGATGATCTACATTAGGAGGTAAACGAAAGTGTACATGTCCCTGTTTATAATCTCATAGTATAGCCTATAGTTATTGGGGTCAACTCTTATCGCTGTAAATTCAACTTAAAGGTAGTTGAATGCCATCCATTATTATTATTATTATTATTATTATTATTATTATTTTCTATCTTAAATCTGGAATTATGAGTTTAAAGGCACGAAGTTTATGCACGCCCAAATTACTGTCACAACGAACATTTAGGCGACATTACATTTCAATCTGAAATACGCGAATTATGGCAAAAGCTGTGCCTTAACATAAAGTAAATAAAGCAAATGTTTCACGTGGTCGTGAACTGATAAAGGCATAGGTCACTGAAACAAACTTATAAACAATATATGCCTACTATAACGAAAATGTCCACCACTTGCTCAGTTTCGTTGATGATTAAAAGTGTGTTTAAGACTAATGCACTTTGGGCCGGATATGGTTTATACACCAGCAGACAACACTTAGTGACTTACCGGCTGGGACAACACTTTAAAAACATAGTGCAAATGTCAAAAGCCTACACTCAAGTTAAAAAATAATAAAAAATCTCGAGAAAATTGGAGCCAGAAATCAATTGCCTATACAATCAACTGCTTGTAAACCTGCACAAAAATCTTTCTTTTTGTTGTTGTTGTTGTCATTTTATATGTGTTTCACAATAACTAGATTATTCTGGAAATTAATAAAATACAGGTCAATGGTGTAATGTATAAATATCTTTAAAATTCCAAGAGAAACTAGATTTTAAAATGAAACTTATTTTGCGGATTTGTTCAATAATCAAATGGCTTTAAAAGCTGAATATCAAATTGAAGAAAATGCATGTTGGTAGTTAAACATGAATTTCATTGATCTGGGCCACAACAAAATATATCTCATAGCCTGTCTCATGTGTTTAAATGCGTTCGTTTATTCTCTTGACGGAAATAAGCGTTATGCGGTTAGATTGAATCTGATCTTTAGCAGTTTAATTCAATCTGTTGTAATTGTCCCTTATGTCTGATGAAAGCGAACTCAAAGCATATATCATTCGATAACAGCGATGTAAGTATTGCCTTTATGTTGGCTAGCGAATTTCGGGCGATGTTACTCCTTATATAAGGCTATAGGCCTACATATTTACTCAATTTTGCCGTTTTATTTGAAGCAACAAAACCCACAGATATCTCTCAGTAACTTAGTTCAATTTAAATTATAATTAGGCTATCCTATACAACAAACAAGCTATTTCTATGAAAAATACATTACGAGTCAATATGTCCAATATTAAACTATCCAGGAACTGGTATGACCTATATACGCCTGAAGGTCTCTAATGTCGATATTCGGTAACTGAGCTGGCTATCAACGCTTAATTTGTATAGCCTACCTATAAGGTTAAGTCTGTTGTTATTCCTCACCATAATCATCGTTCTTGCCGAAAGGGTGCACCAGATTGGGCATTTGTGAGCATGGCCTTGTAATCACAATTGGCATAGGCCCGATTAAGCACCTGCATTGTTCCAGGACGGTAAATTACAATTTAAGGACAATTCCTTCAACGTAAGTCAGATCTCCCGATTTTAAGGCCGATGTAGCACAAGCATCTAGATCTAAATAGATGGAACCTTGTTGTGCCAAAACCGAATTCTCTCGCCTTTCTCCTTTGACTGTCACATACAATGCATAAATAAACAAACAAACAAATAGGCCTAAATCAATATTTTTTCTAAGTTTATTCCGCATCACAAACTTTGACTTGGCTACTGAATGTGAAATGGTCATGAAGCAGCATAATCGTAGCATTACCCATCGTAGCCATCGTACGGGAATTTAGAAAACATTTTCTAAATTCTTAGAAAGAATTTAGTCGAACATTGAAACATTTTGAAGTTACTGGTTTGTCATTCGGACACTTTTTTGATAAATGGTTTGTTGTTATTGTTGTTGTTGGTGGTGGTGGTGGTGTGTGGGGAGAGAGCATATGTAAGAGAGATATCAGTAAAATGGTTATACCACTCAACAGGGCAAAATACATACGTATAATCATAATTAAACGTTTCATTCATCCCGTCAATTAGACACATAATCTGATAGCCTATAGGTCTTTTATCCAGTATGAAACATTTTTACCGTCGTAATACTTCACGTTACATGTTTATAGATCTGTAATAAAAAGAATGCTGTATGAATAATCATGCAGTGCCTCAAGGAAAACTAACAGCCAAACTCTCAAGCAAAGTTATTGGCGAAAATAGTATTGTCCAGTGTATACGTTTCTGTTTTTAACATGTTGTTTTCATATTTCAAGCTGTCAGTCATTTTCTGCGGCAGGTTGGGTGTAAATGCATTAACTTCTAAAGATTAATCCAGTAAGTCTGGGCAGCTGAAAATATGAGACTTAGACTAGAATAATATAGCGGAGTTTTACTGTTTTATGTGATTATGTTTCCATTTTTAGAATTCTGAGAGTGCTGTTCTACAATACAGGTAAGACTCAAAGACTCAAATAAATCAACATTATTGAATTGCATTCACACAAATTAACACAACACACAAACAATTCTAACAGAAATAATTTACATTTACATTAAACTTTTTATAATTTACATAAGTCAAAAGTTATTGAAGTTAATTTAATGATTTCAGTTTTGTAGGCTACTGATTGAAAACTGAAACTGGTCGAGCCGGATAAATTTTGGATTAAGAAACAGACATGTTACATTATGAAATATCAATGAATTAATATCAACTGAATAATACTTTTAATAATACATAAATAATAATCAAATGATACATTAATTTAATTTTTAATTTAAACCATAACGATAGTCACATTTTATATGATTAGCTGGTTGTCAGTTTTAGATAATAAACACGTTTTATGTGAATCAAGTACCAATATCTGAAGTCCATTACTGAAGGTCAAGACGGCCATTGGGCTACAACCTCCGAAGTAAATAAATGGCAAATCGTGTTCATGATGGTTTTATATTGAACTGTTGTTTGCAACATTTAAGTTGTTATTTTTACTTTCACAGTCATTTCACGCTCTTGATCGTGAATTTCTAAACTTTGTTCGGCTGTGTGCGTGCATTTAAGTTAAATTGTAGGTTATGCCTTGTGTTTGCATGCGTACAGCCTATTGTGTCTAAATGTGAACTGTACAAGTAACTATAACATTTCAAAAGTTAGGCTTCGTTTTACTTTCGTTCATTTTTGGCTTAGCCTTTATAAACGTTAGGACACGGTTTATTTATTTATTTATTTATTTATTCAATCGCTAATTCATTAGATCGCAATTTAGCACTAACGTTGTTTATGTTGTGGGGCAAAGTTTTTGCTTTTTTACGTATGTTTCTTGTGATGTGAATCCTCTGAGGTCTTGTCTAGATCATACAACGGTTTAAGCAAGGTTCGTGATTTTAATACTGCTCTACTCTTTAGAAACCTAGGCCTATATATCGAAAGTGGATTTCCATTCCAGCAGTAAAATCAATACACTATTACTCGGAAATCACGCAGTTGTTGAATTTGGAATTTTGCATATGTGGTTCTGGACAGTGGACACTCTCCAGCTTTGCTGCTACTACATTTTTGACGGCAGTGTAATGAAAGCCTTCGAGATGATCACTGCCACGCAATGGGCCTCCCTTGCAAGTATGCATGGTGACAAATATAGTTTATTCTTATTCAATCCGTTATTACATTTCCTGGGACCGATCTGATTCTCTGTTAAAAAACAAACACATGTTATCAGTTTACTTTTCCTGTCGTTTACAGTCTGCGTAGGCTATGTATTGTTTATGATTTACTGACAATATTGGTGATTTTATTCCACGCCACCTTTCAAACTGTCATGTTCTTAATCTGACGCATGGTATTCTCCACACAAGTTTAGCTTTTGAGTTCAAGACATTTCCTGGTTATTTGTGGGATTTGCCAATGTATATTTGCGTTAAACAGACACAAATACTACTAAATTATGTTGTCAATTTAATATTTATAATCTCTCTCTCTCTCTCTCTCTCTCACACACACACACACACACACACACACACACAAACACGCATGCAATGCAACGATTTTTGCACAAAAGTTATTGGACTGAGCAGGTAATTCACGTAAAGCCAGGAAACAACCTGGTAATAAAAATTATAATTAGAAATAAGAGCAAATGACATAAAGCAGTCTGATTTTAAATGACTAAAATTACTATATCGCGCTGAAGATTGAGCAAATCAGTTATTCCAAATGTATTTGACAGTACATGTATTAAAATGCCCTCACAGAAAGCTTCATGTTTCAGACTGAATGTTGTCCGTGAATGTTTACATGCGGTTTGTTTTCCCTTTCATATCTAAATTAGGCCTATATACAGCCCCATATTTTATTTGCGCACATATTACCATTGGAAAAGAGCCACGTCGGTAAACAGAAACAGGCACACCGGATGCCCCATGCTTTTATGCTTTTATCTTGTAATGGCGTCTTTGAGGGATTACATCATTTTCACACCTCTTCGCGAGAACTTGCAGGAACACCGTCAGGCAAAGAAATGAACTCACGCACCGAATCAGAATAGAAATGTCAAACACAATGAATCGAAGAATAAAGACAAGACAAAGGTGCATTAAAATGTACATCAAAGGCTTACACAAAACACGAAATACCTGTTTTCTCACCAACCCTGGGAAGAATTCGAAGCAGACCCTCAAAGTTTGAATGGCAACAATCACTTTGGCTAGACGGCAACTTTCAACTTGACCTTGGCCGCGAGCCGTGTGTCTAACGCGTATGTAAAACAGCGTTGCCAAATTGTGGGCTGCTTTCGGTCTGTGCATATACTGCATTGTACAAGGGATGCACATTCTTAGGCGCATACGTTATAGGCTACTGTTTAAAATGTAAATTTGTTGGAATGTTTAAGCAGTTTTCAATTCAGCTTGTTGAAACATTTTCCTTTCTGTGTTTAGCATTTCGCTCACATTGAGACAATTTTTCGTGAATACTGCTTTTAAATTCAGCAATTTGTATTTTATTTATTTTTTATTAAAATATTATGTTTAAATGAATTCCAAACAAATGTTGAACCGAAGTCACCAATAAAAAAGTAAAGTTTTAAAAGGCAGTAACAAATTTAATATATACGTTGTGATTGAACTGATTCCTGGTTATGTTGATCCAGTATTCATAAGCACTTGTCAGTTTGTTTGTAGCCTATATATATATAGATAATATATAATGGTAGTTTATTATATTAATATACAAAAACCCATGATGCTATCACCAATGTAGAAATTAATAAGAAGAATATTTTTTATTTAATTTACATTTACCTGCGGGCCCATTTATCATTATTACGCGTAAATTAGCTCCTCGTATTATGTAATAAATAGGAGGGAGGAGTGTACCTGGTAACGTTTCAATGTTGAAATGTAGCCTATGCCTTCGTACCCGTAGCCTACAGTAGACCGAATTCGAGTCATTGTAATTCGTAAATACAATTAAAAAATTAATCAAATCGTATGGTAATCAAAAGAGAAACAGTCGCTTCGCTCAGATTTCTCTCGTAATAGTCAGAACAGAAATGCACAAATTGAATCCGGACAGGGGCTATATAGTATTACAACTGTGCATTTGGTACATTGGGATTTTCTTCGCTCGAAACGTTTACCAGCTTCTTTGCATATCACGTGCCTCCCACCAGCCAATAAACAGGCGGCCGTGGTGAGCACAGTCTCTTTAGCGTCAGTTACTCTGAGATTCAGTATCTCATTTTCAGTCTAGGGGCTTTTTAAAAAGAGCTAGTAGTCTCAATGTCGGACGTGCTATGACAGCGTCATTACTTCTCCATTCCCGCTGGATTGACCCGGTGATGTTCGTCTACGACAACGGTTTAGATGAAGTGAACAAAAATATGGAAGGATTTGCGGGAGGCAATTTTGCTGCAAACCAGTGCAGGAATCTGATGGCGCATCCGGCATCCCTGGCCCCGAGCGCTACTTACACGTCGAGTGAGGTGCCAGCGTCTGGCATGGGCGAATCTGTCAAACAGTGCAGTCCCTGTTCCGCCGCACAGAGTTCCACCAGCGCTTCTCTACCCTATGGCTATTTTGGCAGCAGCTACTATCCGTGTAGGATGTCACAGCACAGCAACATAAAATCGTGCGCACAGCCTTCTTCATATGCAGAGAAGTACATGGAGACATCTGTCTCTGGGGAGGAATTCACCTCTAGAGCCAAGGAATTCGCTTTCTATCAAGGTTATACCACCAGCCCTTACCAACCTGTCCCCAGCTATTTGGACATGCCTGTTGTGCCCACCATGAGTGGCCCAACAGAGCCCAGACATGATTCTCTGTTGCCCATGGAAAGTTACCAACCATGGGCTATCACCAACGGGTGGAACAGTCAAGTTTACTGTGCTAAGGACCAGGCGCAGCCCAACCATCTGTGGAAGTCGTCAATTCAAGGTACAATGAGATGCTGGGTCGAATGCTTGAATGGTATTTCGTAGCTACATATTATTTGTAAGAATTCGTCACACTTTATTTTGACATTACATTGTATTAATTATCATAAATGTAAACGATTAACTCGGTGATAAAGTTGGCTATACGCAACAAGTAGCTATTATCATTAGAAATAAATTCAAGCAGCATATAACATGCCCTTTTTTCTTTTTTGTGAGCGTAGAGATAAACAGGGTGTTATTCTCTATGTTGTTCAGACGCAGTGACTCACGCAGGAGAAGGCAGTTCTATTCGACGTGGAAGAAAGAAGCGTGTGCCATACACGAAGGTACAGCTGAAGGAACTGGAGCGGGAGTATGCCACTAATAAATTCATTACAAAGGACAAGCGAAGACGGATATCCTCCCAGACAAACCTAACCGAACGACAAGTCACAATCTGGTTTCAGAACAGGCGAGTAAAAGAGAAGAAAGTCGTCAACAAATTCAAGACCGCCAGTTAGCTTTAACAAAAATGAAGAAGAACAAATGTAAAGCTGACTTGAAGGCTGGTCTATTTTGAAAAAAGAAGTAAAACAACACCTTATGACCTATATACTGTTTTAACAGGCCACTACTCAGCTTTAGTGGATTGTTTAGAATTGGAGTGGCACCCGTCATGCTGGCCGCATAAGGTCTCGCGGGTCTGAAGCTAAAATGGGAAATGTTAGACCTCCATCTTGATGTTAAACATGACTTCTGAGAAACGTCGTTCATCCGATTGACATCCACATTGCTCCACTGATCATCGAGTTGGAGATGTTGCAATTTTCGGTTAAATACAAATATATAGATGCGCTATGCTTATAATGTCCAGGAAATGAAGAGGCATAAAGTGTGTATTTAAACATTTTTTAATAATTATTATTTAAAGTGGCACTAAATCTTAAAGAGATTGCAGGAAATACGTGGTTTTGAATTTACCAATGCATTTACATAAACAATCGCTTTAAACACACGTTTGATTAATGAATCAAATGCTGCCGTTTTCAGCGTTTCTAAGATACCTATCCGATAGTTTACCTTATTTGCAAGTTCTTGTCATAATCAGCTGCTGATGCAGTCTCACTTTTATTTTAAAATATCTTTTGGGAACCCAAGGCATTGAGATGTGCCCGTGTACAATAGCATTTCAATAAAATTGGCTTTGTTGTAAATAAAACCAAAACTAGTAAGTTATTACATATTTGAACTGCTCCCTTTATGTATGTCTACATAGACAAACTCCACCCAAATAAAAGCTGAAATTGTGAAATTGAATGTGAATTTTGAATAATATTGTTATGTTCATTTACACAGGAAGACTGTCTTTAAAATCCTGATATATTTTACAAAAGTGTGGCCTTCTGTTTTGTAGCACATTTTGGGTCATTTTCAACCGAAAATCGAGAAAGATATGTTTCACAATTACACAGTAAAATGTCCAGGGTTCATTCAACTCCAACAATGTTAATTCAACTGTTATCAGATAACATTTGGTCCCATATTCGAGAGTTATCTATTGAGTGTTGAATTAACATTGGACATTTTACTGTGTAATAGTGTCAAATTAGTTTTCTTTTTTAAACTTTGTTCAAGTCCAATAGCTTTACAGTTAAGATTACTTATGGTATGCCTGTTCAAGAAATAGGGATTTCGACCTATTTTAAAGATTGAACTGGGCATGATGTCGTTAACCCTGAGAAAGACCTGAAGTTTGAGAATGGCTAAATATGGGAAATGTCGACATGTAGTATAGAACAATATCGCCATCTGGTGATCAAGATGTGGCATTACGTTAGTTTTTTAAATACTTGCGCGCAGGCACTGCCATTCGCTTCAACCCCCCTCACATATTAAATAAAAAATAAACAACGGGACAAAAATAATAATGGTGGAATAACATATAGAGTTTTTGATGTTTCAGTACAACTCTGGAATTAAGTTGTTGCTGTTTTGTGAATGAGTGTCACTTGTCAAATAATCATTTTAGCCTATTTGTAGAAACATTTGGTGCTACCTGCACATATAAGGCGTCACACCATTCAATTCCCTAAGGGGGGTCAGTACAAAATAATATATATCACTGTTAGTTAGGCCAAGCCTCCCGACTACACCTTTCATTAAAGAAAAAACTATCTAAATGTATCAAAACACCCAGTACACTAATATTATAATGTAATGTAATGTAATTATCAATCATTTTTGATATAGGCCTATGTATGAGAAAATGTTTCCAGGGCTTTAATTTTATATATCAAAACTGAATTATTCTAAATTTTTCTACATTATTCTACATATTTATTGTATTCCTTTATTTTTATTTTTATTTTTAGTTGCTGAATAGTATCACCCTGCTTAGGTGTGCATCTAGAATATACGCGCTTCGGTTCGTTTCGAGTATTGTAAACTAATGCAAGATTAATGGTTTATCCTTTGAATAAAATGTGGTGCAAGTTTCTTATTGTAATACTTACACATAATTTTGACTGCAGTGGTCCCGCAAATGAGCTATGTGGTGTAACACGTATTAAACCCAACGGAATTTGAACGAAGCCTTTCACCTGATTTTAAGTTTGTCGGAATGAATCGTATCAATTCGAATGAGAAGCTCTACACGTTAATCTCTTGCACATTTACGTTTATCAAAGTGAACGGAAAATTTTGGTGCACAAGTCAATTATCTGTTTATGTGTATGCAGCTATTGCACATTAGGCACTGTGGGACGTATTTGCACGCCTGTACTTAGGCCTACATAAGGCTATATGACATTTAACTATATACTTGTCTACATTTTCATTTTGAAATGTCAGTCCAAATTGAAATCTTGATTTTGTTTAAGCTCATCCTGATAAAAATGTGGTGAGTCACCTTTATACACTTAGCACGATGTCCTGCAATAAATGGGATAAGCACGGTTAACATACAAGTTGTTCAGTTGTAAATGGTTCTCATTAAATCTTTAATTTCTCAACGTTAAATTAGTGTAAATAAAGTGTGATTTATCAGAATACAGCAGTAGTCTAATCGGAATTGGCCCCCATACACAGTAAAGCCTTTAGTATTATTTTAACTCTAACAGAGTTCTTGAGTCCAAGAGGGATTGTGCTCTATCGGAGTTTATTTAATGCTGAACATTTTACTGTGTAGGTCGCCTTAAATTGCAATTCTGGTTTTAGAGTATTATGGAGCATTTCATAAATGTAGTGTAGCCTACTGTTATAAACCCATTAGTTAAGTTTAAGTTTATAACAGTAATTTAAGTTTTATTTAAGTTTTGGTATTGCAAGTATTGTGCATATCCTTATTTGTATGTCCATACTTTCCACCAAAACGACTTGTTTTACTACATAACATATGTATTCATAATGGATACATTTAAGCATGTGTAGGCTACACAGAAATAACTGAATAGTATATATTTTATACACACGAACTTGTGATTTCATTTTACATAAAGTAAAATGTAAATTTCCATTCACAGAATTGGCCTTGATATTATTTTCCTTGGACAGCAATAAAATGGTGGATAGACTACGCATTTCAAAATAGTCATGATTTTTCAGATTTTAAAGAAAACTACATTTTGCATTGAACTGTTCCGATCATTTCGACCAAATAAGATTGAAAACGCACCGTGTCAAAATGGCCGAATTTATTTTAACTGAATGCGCTCTATGTGAGCAGTTAATCGATAACGTGGCGCATTGTGGGAATGGTGTAGGCTGTTATCAGATAGAATAATTTTCATAATTGAGCATTGCAATATTTGCACTGGTACATTCATATCTCTAATGTGCAACATATTTGCTTAGATTTATGCGAATGATTTGATTCTTCTTTTACTAGGTAGCCTTCTGCATTTAAAGCAGTAAATGATAGCCTTAGAACGTCTTCTTGCAGTACATTCCCTTGTGTATAACCCTCGATCTATGTAAGGCTTGCATTATTGTACTACACGCATTTAGCTGGAGCTTTTTCATAAGCTGCTTTCATCAACATTGGTCACTGAGAATCGTGAGTTTTGTCTTACATTTTCCAGTGGAGAAATGCGTTTAAATAGGCTATCATTTATTATTATTAATGTGAGTACAGGCAAATACTGTAGGCTTACAATAAGTGAATGTGCCACGTAAGCGTATTTTATGAAAGTCTGTTTAGGTAAGGGAGTGATTGCCCAGTTGGAACACTGCTTGTTCTATATTATAAGAAAATTGTCTTTAGTTTACAAAACAATAATGTCATGTGTTCTTCTGCTGAAGAAAATTTGAATACTACGATAAAACAATCTAAAATGGCAATTTCCTTTGTGCTATTTTCCAACGGCTACGTGCACAATTTCTACACTTTTTTTTAACGAAGTGGCCCACTCCCCTCACAACATCTTATGGCCTAACCACGGTTCATCCGCTTGCTTCGATGGAGAGAGGTAAATTGTGGGTAGAGATGATGGAGGACCCGGACGGGAGTCAAACGCGGTGCTCGCACAAAAATAAGTATTACTCCACATTTTAGTGGCGTTTTACTGCCACCAACTGGCTATATCTGTAAAGGCAGCTCAAATACGGTAGCAAACGATGGCCTATTATCGAGCCAAGAACTCCAAGTGCGATGGAGTAGGTGGCCAACACAAAATAAAAAGCCTGCAGCAGCCGTATATTGTGAACAACGCGTAGAATATGCATCCAATATATAAATATTTCCATCATGCTGGAAAATAAAAAGCTCACAAATATCATCAATCACAGAACTCATATTCCCTATGTGAAAGAAGTTATTTTGAGGGTATGAAAACATTCTTTTCACAGTAGGCCTACGTTGTTTTTTTCCAGCAAGTTCAGCCTGGAGCTCGAGTCTTTTTCAGTGACAAAGGTAGGCTACTACTTGCCGTTTTACACCGCCGCTGGACAAAATAAATATGAGATTCGCGCTTTTCGTTTTCGAGCTAAATATTTGTGACCTTGCCCTGATCTGTCTCTTACTCTGTTTTCCGCTGTAAACTAACTTGATCTAGCGTTTGATGGGTAGAAAGCAATGCTTGCCATGGATAGATGAGACCTAATATATGTATATATATATATATATATATATACATATATCAATTGTGTAGTGTCCTACACTTAACGCAATGCATATCGTACGGTGTCTAAATGTACGATATGAGAGGTCACCAATCTGTATGCAGTTCCTTTATTTCAATTAAATCAGTTTTTTAAAAGATAGATATAACTTCAATTACAGACCCATAACAGTAATAATAATAATAATAACAACAATAACAAAACAACAATAATAATAATAATAATAATAGTAAGATTCACAGAATTGTGAGACGACTAATAAATTACTGTTTTACTGGAAAACGATTTTAGACTACCAGATTCGGTGTAATTATTTGGTCACTTAAATGGATAGGGTCCATTAAAATAGTTTGGTAGATTTTTTTGACCGGTTCGAAATATTTATGATTTTGGATCTGAATGTGTTCTGAATAAATTTGTGTTCTGGGATCTCTTACATGGCCCCAACGAGTAACTGATGTGGGTTTTTTTTCTGCTGTTCCATAGTGTATGCAATGTCTGTCTGTCTGTCTGTGTGTGTGTATGTATGTATGTATATATGTATATATATATATATATATATATATATATATATATATATATATGTATATGTATATATATATATACAGGTCCGTAATCTCCTTTCGTGATAACGGCTTAAAATTTATAGGTCGTAGCCTCACATTACACAAAATAAAAACTAAATCCAGGAATAAAATATGGTAAAAATCATCTTAAAAATCTCTGTAAAATTTAATTTACCAGAATGGCAACATCATGAATCACTGGCAGCACACGGTCTTTTCTGAAGTTTTGGATAGGAATAAAGATAATTTCGTTTTCGTTTCAATTAAGAAATGGAAAATCTTAGAGTAAAACTAATAGGCAAAAACAACAACAACAACAACAATAATAATAATAACAATAATAACAATAATAAAAAGATCGTGAAGCCAGACTGCTAAAGGTAATGGAAGACTTGTACCGTCTGTATGGATATGTCCCTGCGGTCTCAAAGGGCACTTCAGGTCTTAACTATTAATCTGTATCCCTGAAGAGGTTACATTTAACATTAGCGAGGTTTGGGGGGTAATGTGAAATGTCCTGTGCGAAACCCCAAATACTGAAGTGCAATTTCAGATGTTCTGCAGCACCAATCCAGTTGTTTATTTTGTGTAAAAGCAGTCAGTCATTTGGTGTCCAAAATCCCAGGGTCAACGGGTAGGCTAACTAAAAGAAGTCCACTCCACTCGTCTGATGAAATTTAGTGAAACAAACATGAATGACTCGTTTTCAAGACGGCTGCAAACATCACGATGGATATAGAAAAGACGTCATGGTGATATCCGAGATAAGAGGTCTCGGTCGTGACTTTGGACTTATCATCATTGTCCACTGTTCGGGGGTAAATCGAACAAGTCTCTGGTACCCAAGGAGTTTCATCATTTTTCTTCAAGTGATATATATATATATTTTACTTTATTCATCAATTTTGAACATGGTGTTGTGTCGTTTATCTGCCGTGTCGTCATTCACCTGCGGAAAACGACAAACTTAGGAGCAGTATACAGGACATGTCATCAGAACAGCGCCCAACCTGTAAATGACCACATAGAGTAAAAATAAGTGCATAAAGGTTAGGTTCCTGACATAAGTAACCCTTTCCCGCATTCTTTCCCAAATGCACAGTGGATTTAATAAGGTGTATGCCTGCTACACAATCGCGTAGTAAGAATAACATTCAAGTTCAAAAGCAATGTCGGTCAAAGCTCAATACAAAGTTCAACTTCCGAAAGACGACTGATCAAAACGTATTGGGCAGTTGCTACATCAATGTGCTATTTAGTTTACATCGGTATTTTACTTGAAACGTTATGAAAGACTAGGATGTATTAAGTATACATTTTTTAGAGCACTTACTTTCCATAGTTGTTGATATCATCAAGGACATGACGTTTCACCGTTGTTCAGCGCGCGCTCACGTACAAAGTAGCTAGGCTATAAGATACAATAGCAATAATGATGATAATACAACAAAACAACAACAACAACAATTATTATCACTCAAATTAAAACAAAAATTGTGTGGGCAGAAGGCTCGTCTTCTAGGGCGATCAAATAAAATAGTTAAACCAACCACCAATGGACAAAACACGTTTAAAGGTGTATAGCCTATGGTTTCTGCTCTCTAAAATGCACAACATCATCAAAGGTGTTGGATTTGCCATTTTAAATGGCAGACTGTTCAACGTTTGGGTTCTATCTCAAGCTCGTTTTACCTTGTTAAACCAAGGCCTGTTTTCATATTACATTGAGAACGGACTGTTGTTCGCAACAGTAGCTAAAGAAGCATATGAGAGCTTGGATGTATTGATAGGCTACGTTTGTTGTGTTTTTACTGAACATGCAAGTAGTATTGTATTACTAAGATATGTAGCCTACCTATGTGTGTAAATGCGGAAAACACTTAATGACACATGCAGGCGAGATTTTGTCACAGCACACTACGTACCAGATTTATATCAATCTGAAATAACATTGTAAGACAGAAATTGCACTTAGGCTACTATTTCCAGATTATATTGTTTAAATAGGCTACAACATTTTTAAAATCACATTGTCTGTAATTCTGAATAGGAAATGAAGTCTGTTGCATATTTTAATTTGAAGTATTCTTGTCTATTTAATTTATGCCAGGACAACGGCTACATATATTGCCCAACTGAATGCTTGTATTAATATTCAATGTGTATACAATGGATTGGCTGTGTATTATATATAGATTATAGATCATGATATCACACTCAGGTAAAAACAACACAAATCTATATTTTTGATTTGAACAGAAGCAGTTTGTGAATAGCCTATCAATATTTTATTTTAGAAATAAAACTTAAACCTAACGTTTTTCTATAGCATAAGCCTTTCAGAGTAGTTACTTTCAACACTCTTTAGTTCTTTGCCAGCTGTGATGATCAAATTTCACATTTAACAGACGGGATTTTCAAACGAATTATTTTGTGAAAAACTAGAATGCCAAAGCATACGATGCCATTCTGTTTCATCACGTTCAAAAGAAAAAGTTAAAAACAAACGTAATTCTAATGCATTTCAATAGGCCCACCTTATAGAATTGCTCTCTTCTTCAGATTCAGAATTATAAACATGTTATGGATAGTGTGTTCCCCCAGACCAATTTACAAGTGTTTAAGACGAATTAGTAATATGTAAAACATCAGCCGTAGTAGTGGCTCGGTAGCCTAGTGACTGTGTTAGCGTCGGTGACCTTCTCCCACTCCGAACTTGAAGTCTGTCCGTGGATTAAGCTCTGAGAATGCCTTTGCACAGATTACAAAGTTTAAACTACTAAACAAGCACAGCATAAATAACGAAAATACCGAACTATATATATATATATATATATATATATATATATATATACGTGACGTTGTATGTAACTATTAAAATAGGCTATTTTTACAGGCTACACATTCATTACATTACATTTATTTGGCAGACGCTTGTATCCAAAGCGACGCACAATAAGTGCATACCGAAGGTCATTGGAGCAACTACAAAACACAGGTCCGATAAGGCTAATCTTTTTGTAACAGTTATTCATAGTCATAAACACATTAAGTCCAGTTCACACAATAAACATTACTCTGACCTAACCTATGCTAAGTCAAACTAGGAGGCATGGCATTCGAGAATTAGGCCTACACATACATAGTAACATGTTCTATGTTATATTAAATTCTTGCAGAATACATATAGTACCCATTTTAATACCATGTGCTGTGTTACAGTTCTATCAACACTGCACAGTTTACTGTGTTATACTTCTGACACAAGTTTCTGTGCAACCATTGTATTATTTAACATATTCAGACTATCGATATAACGTATTGTTGTTTATGGAGGTTCTTGAAATATTACCTGGTGCGTTGTATTTAACCTTTAAGGCTTATTTGTGCGGAGCTGACAACAATGAGTAGAATCCTCGCTGTTGGATGCATTGGAGTTCACGATTTCCATGTAGGTGGCGTCTCCTGATCGCGCTTGGTCAAGTCTGTCATGTCTGAGCCGACAAAAGCCAATGCTGGCTGCCAAAAGCGCTATAAAAACCACAGGTCTGTCTCGAGCTGCTTTTGCTTTTCGTAGACACCCTGTATTCAATTATGTCTTAAAAGCCGAATACAAATGCACGAATTTGTCTGCATTCGCGCATAGGCGGAGCCTGTGGCCGGGAAAATGGTGACTTAGTTGTGTTATTTCAATTATTTTAATGCGCAACCTCCTAACAAGACAGTCGATCCGGTATTACTTTGTTAAAAAAAAACGCGTCCGCCTTTGATGTAGGCTAGATTTTAACGTCTAGTTAACAATATTGCACTGTAATCCCGCTGTTGTATTACCCAAGTCAATTCCATCTGCTTTGTCTATGCGCCGAGTAGGCCTTGATCATTTAACCGTGGCTCAGCAGTGGACGCAGAGACCCTGTGGTTTTAATCTTTGTTTACGCTTCTCATTCACTTGACTCAAGTTCCAGTAATTCAAACCTGCAGCAGTGAGCTCGCTCTACCACATTCGTACATACAAGAACAATGATTTAGTTAAATATCAGATCCATGGAAAATTCACAACTATAATATCCTGAAATCTAATACCAGATAGTCCTGATCGACGTACACGACACGTTTATAAACACATTCCTATGTTCAACCCTATTATGGTGGCATAACTTTAGGGACATTTAAATTAACATTGCAGTTTAAAACTAAAAAACACTGATATGTATAATAATGAACATATTGTTGCTTAGGCCCAAATCTATTTTGCATGAAATTAACAATACTGCGGTTCTGCTTGCTGCTGGACAGGAAGGTTTTAAATCTTGGCCAATGTATAGCCATGGCACAATCAATGCACGCATTTGTAAAATTAATTAATTAATTAAATAATTTGCCTATATATGACATTTGGCCTGTATACAACAAAAAGGAAATTGTTCGTTTACTGGTCCTCAAGTCTTCAGAAAACTATAATAATAATAATAATTTATTTATTATTCAATTATTATTACTATAATTAGCTGCAGCAGTAGTATAAGTATTAATAGAAGGATTAGGCCAAACAGTTCTGCGTGTAGTAGCTATTTACTATGAGTGAGTAGCTAGCATACCCATTGTTTTATCTTGTGATGATCTCCGCTACATAGTTTGGAAAATTGTCTTAATATAGTCTGTGGATGTGTAGGCTATGGACTGTACGTTGTTCCTGTGTCAGCAATAAAATGCAAGAATCAATAGAATCGGAGCAAGTGTGTATACAAGCAATAGCAAAGACAATAATGGAATATAGGCCCATTGCCATTTTTAACAAAGAACCTTTCTTATTTATAACAAAATATGAGTATGGAAACGAGTATGGACCCCAAACATCGTCAGCTTGATAACCAAAGGCTATTGTTAGGGTGTAAATTTCACACAGTCATTGCTTAAAAACGACCAACACAAGACACATACAATAACGTACGAGTGTCTAAATTTGGTAGAGACGTGATCTTTTCCAGTAAAATAATGTTTATTTCAAATAAATATGTAGTGTCCTGTTTAATAAGCTTGGCCTAACACGAACAAGAGGTTTGCATATTAAGGCTTCGTGTGAACCCGGGATGTTAATAAACTAGTGAATATAGGCTACGGTATTGCAGTGATTAATCTTTTAACCACACATACATCCTCATCTTGAACAGTTTGTTATTGTTAAAGTTACTAAATAATTGAATATCCAATGCTAAAACATTTACAGTATTAAAGTAAATTTGCACTGTCGAAATGAACCTTTAGTCTATCTGAAACGCCCACCCTACTTTGGATTGAATTAAGTAGGCATTTAGAGAATATTTTCCATTGTACGCAAATGATGCACGTGACCAGCGTCGGTGGTACTTTGACTTGTATTCCGCCTCCATTCATGGAAATCAGTCGATCAGCATATGGAAATCAATAAAAGTATTCATTAGGCCAACGCCAATGTAACGATTAAAACAGAATTAGCAAGCCTATATAAGCAACACACTCAGCCTCTCCACATAGCCTACAAAAATGTAGTCACATAGCACTCGCTCAGAATATGTCAATTTCTACTCTCGGTCACATGACTTGGCGCCTCTCTGGAATGGACGGCGATGGATCTCCACGTCAGCCTACGTCTCAAAATTTCAGCTCCACGGATCTGCTTCAAAGAGACTGAAGTAGCAGAGCGAGAGAACCATGCAAAGGACTGTTATTGAGACGAACCCAAGCTAGAGTAATGATGGATTTTGATGAGCGGGTTCCCGTTGGGTCGAATATGTATTTACCCAGTTGCACGTACTACGTCTCGGGAACAGACTTCTCAAGCCTCCCTTCTTTTTTATCCCAGACCCCGTCTTCTCGCCCCATGACCTACTCATACTCCTCTAACCTGCCGCAGGTTCAGTCCGTGAGAGAGGTAACCTTCAGGGACTATGCCATTGACACATCCAGTAAATGGCACCACAGAGGGAATTTGTCCCACTGCTACTCAGCAGAGGAGATGGTGCACAGGGATTGTCTGTCTGGTCCGACCACTTTAGGGGAAATGTTCGCGAAAAACAGCTCCGTGGGTTTCCACTCCAGCTCCAACTCCACGCCTAATTTCTACGGAAACGTGGGCAGGAACGGGGTGCTACCCCAAGCCTTTGATCAGTTTTTCGAGACAGCATACGGCAACACAGAAAATCCATCAACCGACTGCTCGGTGGACAGAAATACCACAAAACTACCTACCGCCGCAGCCTCCGGCTCCGAAGCGTGCCATGAGCCAGACGGGAGAGAGCCGCGAGAGGAGTGCAGCAGTCCCGAATCCTCTTCCGGCAACAATGAGGAGAAATCCAACTGCAGCAGTACGTATGAAGACGCGCCCTAGTTATGAGAGAAAGTTTGCAATCTAGCGCGCCGCTGTTAAACATTTTATATGCTGTTTTATAAGCATATAAGGTTTATGGAGGGCCTGTAGATTTACCCAACAAAACTTTGTTATAAACTGCAGGATCACGTGCTTGCATTTGAAATTGGCCGTGAAAAAAATCATGCAATTTTTTCCACAGCACTTTTAAGATAATGTATTATTGTAAATACATTATATTAATAATTGTATGTCATATTTCTGTAATGTGAGGATTATTATTATTTTGTGAAAAGCTGTTATTTGTCCCTTTACTGTTCTTTTCACGAAGTAAATCAGTGTTTAATAGAGGAATTGTCATTTTATATGCCTGTATTCTATACGAAGGTGGCCATTATATCATAGGCCAAAATATTTATAAAACAAAACCGTTATTTTGTTATAACCAATAGCTGCATGTTAATTTCAAGTCTGCAGCGGTTGATTAGGTTATAGGCCAATTATTTAATTATGATTACGATTTGTTCATCAAATCATCAGCGATGCAGCTACTGTTCCTTATTCACATTCATGTTCATATTAACTAGGCCTACCTGTTTTTTTTTTTTTTTTACGGACAGCAAAAAAATTTTAGAAAATCGGTAGAATTATCGTTTAATATATAAGCGGTGATTTCTATAGAGTGATGTGTCCAACTTATATTCACAATGAATTTACTTTGCCATGTTTTCATTGTCGCTGTTCATAGTTTTCTCTGTTTTTCAGGTGGCCAGAGGACGCGTAAAAAGAGATGCCCCTACACTAAATACCAGATCAGGGAACTGGAGAGGGAGTTCTTTTTCAGTGTGTACATTAACAAAGAGAAACGCTTGCAACTGTCGAGGATGTTAAATCTAACCGACCGCCAAGTGAAAATTTGGTTTCAGAACAGGAGAATGAAAGAAAAGAAACTGAACAGAGATCGCTTACAGTATTACACTACGAATCCATTGCTTTAGGATTGTACGGCGTGGACTTGTACTCTACCCTGTATACCGAGGCTGAGCGGTTAATTTCAAGTTCGAGGCTGCAAATGTCTTCGGACTAAGACCAGCATTTTGAAGATGTTCTCTCGTAATTTGTAGCCTAAATTGTGATGTATGAAAACAACTGGACCCTTTTATTCACTTCACGATTATATTCTATGTATTTCATACATATCATGATGCTTAGCTCTCATTTTCGCATATCCATTACACTCACCGAACTGACAGAGTTAATGACTATGTATTTTGTAATCAGAGACACGTTGTTTTAAATTCTACATTTTTAAATATCTATACGCTGTGGTAAAATAATTACGGGGGAAATGATCTTGTACATTTTAGTCTTTGTGGTTATTGATCTTGATGTGACCAAAACGGAAACAGGCCGTGAATACAACAGTGTTATACGTGATACATTGGGCTACATCTGTTTATGCATTCATCACAATCGTTAAGTGTCAAACTTGTACCACTTAAAAGATAAAGTAAAGTTTGCACCGCCAAGAGAAATGGATGTCGCTGTGATTTGTTTATGTTGTTTATTGTTGCAACACACGCGTCCATATGGTAACATATAGAATAATATATTTCTTATAATACAGTATGATACTACGAACCAATACAAATTTTGACAGAATATTCTGGTTTTCGCTGGTAACTGAATGGAGCATTACATTTGTTTAGCAAAAACAATTGACTGGAAATGACATGAATTGTTGTCAAAAGAAATGCGCTTAAATGCCGTAATTGCAATCTTTCACAAAATTATTATTCAACCATTCGCATAGAAACATGAAATTGAATATTTTCATCAAACACATAGGAGCTATTTATAAGAAAGTTTCAACGGTTTCCTGGCTTTATAATTCAATCACCTATTTTCATTAGCCCCCTGTTATGTTTTAATACAGCATTATTTTAATCCTGAATAACATTAGAAGCATTACACTACAGTCTTGGTTATACAACAGTTGACGTTAATATGAAAATGGCACTATTTCTCATTGTTTTAGAAAACCAAAAGAAAGACATTTATTTTCAAAAGAGTAACTATTCTTTCACGTTTATACACAAATGATCTGGGTTGGAAGGGGTTAAGATTCGAAGATTTTGGTTTGGTTAAAATTGCAGTTTACTTTGTCCTTAATTTAGACTAATACATATCGCAGCTCGATAGGTCTACTTAAACTACTGGAGTGGTTTAGCTCCGCTGGTACTGGTAAGATCGTTTTAATGAGGTCAAATTATTTAAAATTTTATTTATTTGCCATTTTTATTTGAAACATCTCTAGACGAATACAATAGCATGGACTAAAATTTGGCAAACTTGTTAGCCCAGCATTTTGTCACGTCTTATATTGCAGCGCTGGTATGAAATCTATTTTCCTACTTGCTGCCTTTGAACTTCTTGATTCGTATAGGCCTTCCACTTTATTCGTCGGACAGAGAGAGAAGGCCCCATGGTTTGGTGTACCAACTGGTCGTGACGTATAACTAAAATTTTTAAGGATGAACCCATCAAGCAGCTAAGCAGAATTATCCTGGAACATTAAGTTACGCATTTAAGGCACAACATATCCTAGTCTTTGTGGCAAGAACATATAGTATTTCGCTGACGTCACCAAAATATAGCATACACTTCGAAGTAATGAGTTTTCACCTCGAATTGATTGCATTAACCTCAGTTATCATGAACATCTATTTTATCTGAATAGTTATATATTTACCAGTACCACCATCACATTAGCTACTTACATATGTGACAATCTAACTGATAAAAAAGAAGACATGAGGGTTTATGGTAGCTACTCGGTGTGATGGTCTTGCCTTGCGCATCCTTTGACGGTCTCCGGAATTCCGAGCTAATTATGGCACATCCTCCCTGTTGCTGTAGCAACTTAGTCATAAAACTTGTCTGAGTCTGGAGCATTTGTAGAATTTGAGTGCAGTGCAATAAACTGTCTGAGACCAAGGTTATTAACTGTTACTAAGGAGTCGCGAACGACAACTGGAACCATTGAAAACTTCTGTCCACTGGTCTTCCTGGCTTCACTTGTGATGTGCTTTCGGCGTTCGGCAGTTGCAGGAATATTAGTAGCCAATGGATGTTTTTCCACTGGGCGGCGCTCTTTAGATCAATGTCATTGCCGTTGATCTCGAAAAGCATACAGGATCCGTTCTAACGCACCAAAAACGGTCAGTCCTATGCCAATGCTGTAACGGAAATGGATATAAAGGTAAACAGTTTTCTATATCGAATGTTACATATATTTTCGTTTCAGTGAATATGAACGTTAATTTTCCTTTAAGGTTGTGAAACTCTCTAAACAATGAAATCCGTGTTGTGCTAAACCTCGCGAGTAAAATAGGCTAGACCACAGCATAAAACCCGAAGAAATAAATTTGTGGTGTCATAATACAGGTATGCAGATGTTTTCTTCGTGACTTTCATTTTGAGATCTTTGAATGGCACGATGCTACTCGTTGTATTGCAGTATGCTACTATTCTGAGAACGATCCAGATGTTTATAAGAAAATCTGTCAAAATATACAAATCGACATTGCAGTGATCCTTAAGAAGAAAAAGGGAGTCGTAGCTTACTATATATTGTTTTCTAACGCCAAGCTTAGCGTTATAAACGAATATATTTAACTAATATGGTATTTTCGGAAATATGTAGCCTTCGGCATTTACAGGCCTGAACGCATACCTTAATTTTAAATAGACAGACATAACGTCAACGAATGACATGAATGACTAACTTTTGGCATGACAATGCTGCTATCAGAGGGAACGTGCTTGTGTGTGTGTGTGTGTGTGTGTGTGTGAGAGAGAGTGTGTGTGTGTGCATGCGTGTGTGTGAGACAGGGAGAGAGACGGAGAGAGAGAGAGAAGAGCGTGGAAGGGATAATAAGGTGAATAACCATACCCGTGGGCTTTGTCTCCTGTAAAAATAAAAGCCTCCGCTGGATGTAGTAAAATGGCACGTTATTGGACATAACGACAAGAACATACGATTGCCGCTATGCTCAAATAACACAGAATTGAGAAAACCATAGGAATAAGCATACACACACATTATTATTATTATTATTATTATTATTATTATTATTATATAGCCTCGCCAAAGATTAATGAAAATTTATAAGCCGGAACTGACGAAGATCATTGTTGTCTGCAAAAATACGTAAAGTGCGCCGCTTCATACGCTTTGTTTATGATGTCTTAGTTAAGTAGGCCTACTTACTATTAACAAGGCTTGTGCTTGCAATGCCAAGTAAATAAACGATTCGCGTATTTTTACTCTGAGACAGCAGCAATAAAATCGAGATATCATTTTCTCGTTATATAGTAGTGCTTAGTCTTTTAATACAGTTAAGCTCTTTTATCACACACTACTGTACGACCTACTGCTTTATACAATCTTGCAGAAAAGCGTACGATTGATAGTAGGCCTACATTTTAGAATGAATCAAGACCAAACATGGCCCCACTGATGCACAGAAATGATCGCTGGCAAAGCTGTGGCTTTTCCTCTCAAAAGTGATACAATCTAACGTAAATAGATATTTGTACTTCCCAAAAATAACAATGATTACAGCGAAGAAGCATGTACTTTAAGCAAACTGTGTTCCTTTCTTCGATATGTGATGGATCTGCATTTTAACGTCAGGCTACGTGACACCTGATCGTGAGGTTCGTTGAATGTCTGATATATTTAAATGATTTTGTAGTAGTTGTTATTATGAATTATTTAGTTTTGACTGCTTCCATTAGGACCAAAGCCAAAGAATAGAAATTTTCTATTTTTCCTCTTCTATAAAGTGCAGGGGCTGATGTTGTACCCGATTAGGTAGGATATTGAAAGGACTGTTGTTCACAGTCCGAGGTTTTCTTTTCCCGTTTTTGAGGGAATAGAAAATCAGCCAGTTATATATTTGCCATTCAAATGAAGGACATGCACTTTTGTCATGACATTTTAAAACAGGTTTTCAAAAAATAAATAAATAAAAATAATTCATAATTTTCTGTACGATTGTGGCTATAGAGGTTTGCATGTAACTCAGTGTTAAAACTGTTTTTGGTGGAAGTTTCTGGTTCGTACTGTGCCGCAATATAATTCTTACGGAGATAAACTGAGTAGTACAACCAATTTGTACAAAGAACATTCATTGTAAATCTAGAATATTCACAAATAAAACGAGGATAAGTGGTGAATGACATGTATTTTTTTTTAAACCTAAACCTATACTCACATCTACATTACACACGCAGTTTATATATTCTACCACTTTGATTATATTTTCCGTTTTATCTGTAGCAACCATAAAGTTGCATATAGAGGTGAGATCTCCTTGATTCACTATGTTATTGATGAGTCTGTTATAAAAGGGTCTGCTAA